>NW_019241184.1:0-4428 GCF_002742605.1 Olea europaea var. sylvestris | reverse complement strand
AGTGTTGTCGCCACTATGATATTATTTAGATCCAAAGTTGCTGATAATATGTGCAGTTTCTTGAGCGGACTTATGCAGCAAATCTGATTGGATACAAGATACCCAACATTGTAAACGAAATAAAACGGATTATTAATCCAAATTGAATCGAAAATTCAATTTAAAAATCAGATAATGAACCTCTTTGGTTAACTCTCAAAATGGTATTAGATTCAGCTAAAATCTCATTCGTTCCTGACTCCTCACATACAGTGATATTTTATGCGTGGAAAATTTTTTACTCTATAGTGTGTGACAAATCAATTGATTGTAACCACCGTGATATTATTGAGATCCTAGTAACATCTGCAGTCTTGAAGAGACTTATGTAGCTAGTTTGAATGGATAGATGATACCCAAAATTATCACACGACCCCTTCTCCGTGCACAAACTCAAATAATGGGGGTCAAAGGGGGCTCTAGTATGGTTAATAATGAATAAACTCTCATAATGTATTCCATATTCTTATTTTGATAACATTGAATGGACCAAACTGGATATAATTAAATTAAACTTCATTAAATTAACCTTGACCTGATCAACTCTTGATCAGTTGAGAAAATTTATTAATTTTGTTTGATTTCACTAAAAGAATGAGATTGCGCCATCAATCTGATTGAAATTACTATAGTTATATATGATTAAATAATTATATGAAGTTATATGAAAATAGTAATTACATCATCTAACTTATTTTTCTTGTGTATTACCCTCGAAGACAACGTCAAGTATTCTAAACAAGGTAAATGACTAAAATGTCATTTTTCAAATATACATTAAATCCTTAAATCTCATTTTCTATCTTATAGTCCCAGGTGAGTACATCACAATATCAATTCAATAATTAATTTCGAATTACTAAGCTCAAATTTAACCATCCACTAAAAAGTCCCGTTAGATCAATGACTGTGCCTATTAAATAGATTACATATTGCAAATATATGTTTTTGATTATTTCACTTTAATTTCGAAGACATCTAAATAATGACTTGTGATTTGATTTCACCTATTGATACTTTAAAGAATTTCAATATGATCATGGAGAAACCCCTTTGCAAAGGATCATAAACTCCTGACGCTTTGTATGTCAACAATCCACAATAAATTATGAGACTTATAGCATGGTCTAGACTCGACTAACCCTTAGTCCCCTCAAACTTTCTGCAATCATCAGCTTTCTCAAGCTTGTATCTTCTAGTGCGTCGTCCTTGTCTTTGCAACCACAGTTTTTCAAAAGCAGCAACCACCCACTCACGACTGGTCATAAGGTCCACGCATGATATAAATATTCATCCCTAAACTTGGGCGAACCATTGTTACGCCTCCTCATAGAGCACCTCGATTTGTCTGGAACCGACGACCATACGACACGAGTAAGAGGCGAATCCGAGGCGTTTTACGTCTAACGAAGCGTCACTCTCCGGAGCAAGAGGGAATCGAGGCAACACACAGAGGAGAACAATGACCGAAGTGATTCGATTCGAGATGTTTACGTCGGCCGAGGTATCACTCTCCTAACTAAGTTGAAGCAAGGCGCCATGCAGAGGAGGGGTTCCTCTCCGCCACCAGTTTCAAAAACGAATCTTTTGGTCAATGTGTATCCATATATTTAGGAATGATAGATGTGACATCTCTATGAAAATGTCAAAGTCATATTCAGAAGAATTAACAGCTTGCCCTCCTAGAAAGTGACTGATGGACGCCTACAAGTATGCACCTCACACTATTAGATTTGTCCACGTGTCCCGCATCTAACGGTGCCTCTTCCAATCCTTTGCCTATAAATACGCAAGGACTTAGCTAGAATCAGACAAGGCTACTACACCCAAAGCATACACATTTTCTCCTCTCCTAAGTAGAGATATTGAGATTTCGACAAAATTTGCCACCACCATCGACTGACTTCATCGTCATAGTGTATGTGACCATCACCACCTTCGTTGGGACCGGCCATATATGCCTAACCATTTGTGATTGTGTGCAGGGAAAAAATGTGGAGTAACTCTCGGTTGGCTACGTGAAGGGTCCAATTCACAGGATCAACATTTTCTATATGAAAAATGCGTAGCAAGTTGCGACTAAGAATTTGGAGCATAATGTGTTCGACTCTTTGACACTCTTCAGACTTCTAATGGCAATACTTTGATCATATGTGATTTTGAACTCCTTCAAGATCTATATTATCAATCCTTAACTATTTTGACTTTGATTATACTCAATAAACCCCTAATACAATTCAATTAGGACTTGATTTTGACTTAAGAAATTGCCAATTACAAATTTGAAAATTGCTAATTATAATTTGAACTTAACAATCTCTCCTTTTGGCATTCCGTAACACAATCATTCATTTCAAAGTCAAAAGTCTACTACAACCTACCTAATAGATGCTTTCCAAACTACACTTCAGCAACTGGTCAACCTGTCTCTTAAAACACATGGAAACCATAGTACCACGTGAAACACAAGAGGAAACTACCTAAACCACTTGAAAGTTTTAATTAGCCAATTTTAGACCCACCTGAGAAATTACACAATTAAAAGTAACAAGTCATTTTTTAATTATTTTCTATATGAGTAGATCAAATAAGTCAATTTATCCAATATTTGAATACCATAGTTTATAAATTGCTTAAAGTAAATAGCACCAATATGATCACAAAGAAAATCATTAGCAAAGGATTAAAAACTCTAAGTACTTTGTCAGTCAACAATCTATTGTAAACGATGTTATTTATAGTATGGTTCAGACCCGACTAACCTTTTGTCCCCTCCGACCTTCTTTCAGTAATCACCTTAGCCCTCATAAACTGCGTACCCCTCACACTAACTCCCAACCCTTGGTATCATTGATCTCATGTGGACCTCAAAGAATGAATCTTGTTCTTTAGCGTCGGAACTCCTAGCGCCTTTTCCCAAAACTCCAGTAACTTTGAAAGCAAACTGGCGAAAGTAGGTTTGGTGTTTGATCAAAGATCTTATTTGTTTTGATATGTGGTTTAATGTGAAGGTTTATAACTTGATCAACAAATCTAAGTTTGGATGAATCTATGAATCAAATAATATAGTGGTTGAATTTTGAAATCAATTAAAGTGATTTGGATTTTCAAAGGAATGATCTCTATGAAATAATTATGATTCAACACACTTTAAGACGTTCATATGGGTAGTGTTTTGATATTTGGTTTAATGATCTTTGGACGTCGACCTGTTGCTCGAGCTCCAAGTCGGTGGCTATCGAGCAATTTCTAAGCAATCGTCAATATTTTTATCATAACTTTCTCTCTCGATGTCCGATTGAGCTAATTCAAAATGTGTTAAAAAGCTGACTCAAAAGACTTCAATTTCTCCAAGTAGCTTTTTTTTAAATTCGAATGTTTTCTATGTGAAAAATATATTACAAATTGCGAATAAGAATTTGAAGCATAACTTGTGACACCTTTAATTTCATTCCCTTCATCATATGTGATCTTCTTGAACATCTTACACTCCTTCAAAACCTATACTACCAATCCTAACTATTTTGACTTTGATTACAACTCAATAGACCTCTAATAAAATTCAACTAGGACTTGATTTTGACTTAGGTTATTGCCAATTACAAATTTGAAATTGCTAATTATAATTTGGGCTTAATATGGTCAATGTCACAAATTAAATTTCACGTGATTTGGCAGTACATTATACATACAAGTTTAATATCAAAGTTCACTTTAATAAAATTGAGAATGTCTTATCAAAATAAAGTGTTCTTCTTTATTTAATGATTGTGGAAAATAAAACCTATATCGAATTACAAATTGAATATATTCGTGCTTAACGACTTAAGCACTCAATTTATAATATCAAATTGATCCATGAACACTATACAAACTCAAATATATCAAAAAATGAACTAAATTTAATTTCAAAATGTCACAAGCATAAACAAATTTATTCAACTGACAATTTAGCTATTAAACCTATTCATATCCAGAATACAAATATGATTGACAAAAGAATTAATCCATTCGTACATTCTTTAATGTACATCTTGGATGATATTTCAATAGATATCAAAATCTAGATCATTGATTATTTTAAGTGTTGGACAAATCAATGGAAAAATTATGTGCCACTTGTGGAATGTCAACCAGAATGTAAATGTAGCAAAACTGGTTAACAAGGTCCCAAAAAATTAAAAATAAATTTTTTTACCATTCTTTACATGCCCAGAATAGCCTCATCCATTATGCATCTCTCCATCAAAAATATATTCTCACATGAGTTAGTTATATTACTTCCACCGTATTGCCAATAAATGGTTACTGAAATATGAGAATGCTGAATGCTGATTACTAAACAGAATGATGTGAATAATATAGAATTCTTTCAAACTATTTCACTTC
>NW_019241183.1:0-1717 GCF_002742605.1 Olea europaea var. sylvestris | reverse complement strand
CACATCTTGGAGTAGAAGGTGAATATGCTTGATCCTGTTAATATCAAAGTACGGGTCCCACTGAAATCGAAGCTCAATGTTGATCTATTTTACAACTTAATATTAAACAATTTACAACAATCTCTTACATAAAATGAAATATGATGGCTTTTCCAAAATAACAGCTGACGCATAATTTCAAGTACAAATGAAGAGAACTTGCATCATGATAAAGCAGCCAAAGACTATGAACTATTTCTAGTAAAATCTATCGAACTTATTGGGCCAATCATAGCAAGGTAATTTGAACAATAAGCCATTAGTGTAAACCTAAATAATAGAAGTCACTCAATTCCATTTGAGCACAATTAGTTTTCATTTTTGGTCCATTTTGGCCTTAGAACCTCCTGGTTTTCTATTACTTTTAGAGAATTCAACTTCACATCATAGAATCGACCCTTCTCACCCGCACAGGTGATCTCCATAAAGATTGTTCTCACCTGTATAGAGTTCATTAAAAGCTTGACTTAAGCTTATTTCATGGGTAGTAAGGCACTATCTCATCGTAGGAATTGGTCGGAGAAATAAATTTTCCCAGTTTTACAGTTCCATTGTCCTATTGAACCTAGTTCTTGGGATCTCTAGATAACTAGGTAGAGTTGCATCATGAAAACTCTGTTTCATTATATTGGTTTTGACCACATCCTATTTAATTTACTTTCAACTTGCTCTCTCATTAAACCTTTAGTTAGCGGATCTATAATGTTCTCTTCTAATTTTCATAATCTATACAGATAATACAGTTAAGAGCAATTGTTTAACGATGTTATGTCTACGATGTATATGTTGAGATTTACTGTTACACATGACATTAGGTACTCTTTGAATTATCGATTGACTATCACAATGGATACATATAATAAGTACAGGTTTTACCCAATATGGAATATCTTTTAAAAAGTTTTGTAACCATTTGGCTTTATCCCAACTTAATCAAATGCAATGTTTTCAGATTCCATTGTTGATCTAACTATACATGTTTGTTTTGAGAACTTCTACGATATTACAACACTTCTTCCAAGTGCGAAGACATATCCACTTGTAAACTTGGAGTCTTTAGTATCTGATATCTAATTAGCACCACAATATCCTTTGAGCAGTAATAGATATCTTTAATAGTGCAACTCGATGTTTTTGGTAGTTTTATATATGCTTTAATAGTGCATCCATGATGTCTTTATAGAAATAATGTCATATTTCTTGTACTTAATTATCAAGAATTTTCTCAATATAGTGTGATTGAGAATGAGACCATCAGATAATTTAGAAATTTTAATACTTAAGAAAGTATCAGCGTCACACAAATCCTTAATTTCAAACTTACTCGTTAACATCCTTTTAGTAATTTGATTTATGGTATCATTATTATCCATAATTTGCATGTCATCAATGTATAAACATATAATGACTTATCCATCATGATTACTATTGGCATATGTACCTTTGTCACACTTATTTATTTTAAAGCCATTAGTTGACACTATAATCATGTCAAATTTTTCATGCTATTTTTTAAGAGCCTGCTATAATCCTTAAAGCTATTTAACAAGTCGATAAACTTTCTTTTCTTGTCCTCGCTGACAAATTCTTAATGCTGCTCCATATAAATTTCTTCATCTAATTTACCATTCAAAAAAGTTGTTTTAACATCATTTAATGTATATTCAAATTATTCAGC
>NW_019241182.1:0-1717 GCF_002742605.1 Olea europaea var. sylvestris | reverse complement strand
AAATAAAGATCCGTCCAGCTCTATGAGTGCAAAAATCGTATACATGCATGAAGCCATCGAACTTATTCCTCAAAATTCTCATCAATTTTTGATCCCCCAACTTTGTTTCCAAAATACCCATGATATCAATGCAATGTTGTTTGATAAATTCACGAATCCCACTTTGTTTAAGTGGTAGATTCATATCCCTAATATTCCAAGATGCTAACTTCATGACGTTGAAGTAAAGGATGTACCCTTTTTCTTGCCAACTTTTGTTACCAGTTTTCTTTGCTCAACAACAATACCTTTGAGCTTTTCATTTCCAGAATTATTTGATTCTGCCTCATTGACTTTTGCTGAAGAATCTGCCATAGAAATAGGTGCCATAGTACGTGCATTTTTATTTCCAGAAACTGCCCAGTTTTTCTTGCTAACAACCTCCACAAAAGGGGCCTCATCCTATCCCAGAACCTGTCCAGCATGTTCGGCCACTTCAGCAGCCTGTAACTGCCCTTTTTTTTCCTTCGATGTATCGACTTCAACAAGTGCTCTTGCATAAGAAAGTCTACCTCTACTAGCCGTGACTTTATCGGTAGATATGGGTTTTCCTACTTTGGAGACAATTTTCCCCAAAGTGTTTGTGTTCCAAAATTCCAACGGTGCCTATCCATGTCCATCTCAAATTGGAATACTGGCCACCCACTCGAATGCACATAGTATTTGTAATCAACTTTCCAAAAGTCGTACAATTGGAGAAGAGCCATTTTTCCCGAAAATTTACTGGCAAAATATCCAGTGAGACCGTATTCCCACTTATCTTCAATATTGTCTTTGTCCATTTCATCCAAAACAACTTCATCGGATTGAGTATGAAAGGACTTCAACTTAATATTCTCTTCCGTCTTCCTATTATCTTTAAAAAGGTTAACCCAAGGGACTTTAACTTCTTTCTCCCCAACATTTTCAGTAGCATTTACTTCTTTCTGGGAATTTACTTTAGCCGTATGACATTGTGATTTAGAACTAACCAACTTCGTATCATCATCCCAAGTGTTAAAGAAACACTAGGTGAAGGCAGATTTCCCTTTGAGTTCTCCACCAATTTTAATGTGGAAGAGGCATCTTCATCCATATTAGCATTACACTGTCGAGCAGCCTGGGACTTAAGGGGGCTAAGGCCAAAAAAATTAGGATTACGAGCTTTCTTCTTACTCATAAAAACACACAAGGCAATGGATCAAGATAAAGGGAAAGAAACAGCCCAGAAAACCAAATAGAACCGGCCCAAGAGAAAAGGGAAGGGGTCTGGTTAGATAGAAGACCACCAACTCTGAAAATAGTCTGGCCAAAGTACTAAAGTCAGAGACGAAAAGCTGTGAAGTCAGAGAACAAACTCTGAACGATGCAGAAAAGGAGGCAAAAAGGCTGACCAGAAATTCAAAAATCCATCACATGTCCAAAGTACAAGATACGTACACAATACATACAAGTCTTGAACCTGAAAAACCAAGAAAACGCACAGCACAAGGAGAAGAACGAAGAAACCAGAAACCAACTGCCAAAGAGAAGAGAATACTGCCTGGACAAGAAGAAAGAGCCAATGTCCAGAAGCAACACAAATGAAACAAGCACCAACAAAACCCAGGCAAGTAGGAAACAAACTCCAGCAAAAATAAACTGGAAGAGAACCACAGACTAGAAACCAAGCTGGACGAAACAGGAACCATAATGCAGT
>NW_019241181.1:0-1717 GCF_002742605.1 Olea europaea var. sylvestris | reverse complement strand
TTCTAAACTTGTTTTATTTTATTCAATCAACGACTAGCAACTTTTCCTGCACTTCAAAAAATTATTATTGTAGAACTAATGTACAGCCAAATAAATTTATTTTTATATATACAATAAAATCGCTATTCAAAATTTTTAAAAATCCCTACTAAAGATCACTATATAAAGTGGTAGTATGGATGAAATATAAACTAAGTTCTTGTTTTGAGTCATTTTGGGAGAATATATGGATTTTATTTATATATATATATATATTTTTTTTTTCTTAAGAATATGTGGTTAAAAAATAGAAAAAAAAAATTATTTTTACATATAATGTTATTTTAGAGTGGATTTGTTATTGAAAATGCATTTTAAAGAATGAGACTAGGTTTACAATTTAACTTTTATTTCGAGACTTGAACTTCGAAGAGTTCGATACCCTGGGAAAAGAACCCTTAATTGCGCATCTCAATGGAGATTACAATTAGTTTGGAAAACTTTTAAAACTTCATGTTCTTATAGACAACATAATTAATAAAAGAATCAAGATTTGTTGTTACAAATTTGTTGTCTTTCAACTAAGTTTCAATACATTTTTAAACATCACATGTTCTTAACAAATGAAAAGATATCAATACAATTTTTAACAGCTCCTTACATTACACCTTGAGAATAAAAGAAGACAATAAGTTCGAGACAATAAACTCCACTTTTATTAAAAATTAAAATAGTAATGTAAAGACTGATAGGCATTCCAAAATGCTAAAAGCCTAGTCCAAAACTGTCCTATGCCCAAGCTCGTTCGAGACATGGCTAACCACAGGAGTGATGGCTGGTCCACTACCCCAACCAATATTATGTGTCCCAGACTTATAACTTCTCAAAGTCTAACTAAACTTGACTATTCAGAAGAAGATAATAATTTATGTAGTCTAATAATAAACTCCCAAAATTTAATTGAAAACTAGAAATCACTGCAGCACTCCATCGTCCCATAAACCACTACATAATTTTAATATATATATATATATATATACACACACACCTCTGTTTTATTGAACACTGAACATTTAAATTCCCCTGTGCTCAAAAATAAATAAAAACATAAGTAAAAAACTTCAATAATTCACAAGAAATGGATTTGAGGAACTTGGGCATAGATTCTGCCCTCCTATCTCTCCAAGACATGCTATATTTCGGCAGAGACCATGGAAAATTGACACAGAACAACATCAAGAGCCCACATTCATGACACCAAGGCCATGGTGGCTTCACCTGTGGACGTGAAAGAATACCCAAATTCTTATGTTATCGTCGTAGACATGCTGGGAATCAAGGCCAACGGTATCAAGGTGCAGCTGGAGGACAACAATTTGCTAGTGGTAAGCGGCGAGGCAGAGAGAGAAAGAGAGAGAGAGAGGTTGGAGTGAAATATGTTCGAATGGAGAAATGGGTTGGGAAATTTGTGCTTTCAGAAATTGTATGATGATACGGGGCTATAAGATAAGAGGACGTATTCAATTGGGACTTTTAAAGACTTTTTAAAATTGTAAAAAGTTTATGGGTATTTATTTAATATAAATTTTTTAAGACTCTTAAAGTACTGATGTATTCAATAAGAGTTTTATGAACTTCTAAAAAACCTTTAAAGATCACGAGTTTTCAATTAAAATTTTTTAGTATATGTGACTTCTGGTTACTTTTCTTTTATCAAAAGTATAAATAGCAAATTTAA
>NW_019241180.1:0-1717 GCF_002742605.1 Olea europaea var. sylvestris | reverse complement strand
TCTTATAATTTAAAAATTAATACTTTTAACACTTTAGTCCTTTTATTTGAACCTTTTGAATGGTAGTAGGCCCAGTCCAGTCAACGAGGAAAGCTTAATCTCGTAACAGGCTGTTTAAGTTACTGAAAATCAGTATTCCATTTCTTTTTAGTATACAACCGAAAACAACAAAAAATTTGAGGAAATAAAAATTGTAAAAATTATTTTTCACCTTGTGTTCAAGCTGCCAATAAGAAAGAATTGAACAAGAAACCTAGAACGATGAAATGCTTATTCTCTAGCAGTGGCAGATCTATGAATTCAGTTGTGCATGGCAATCGCTAATATAAAGGGGAAAAAAATCCTGGCAGAACCAATGGCTCACGGGTGCTAGCTCCGCCCCGGGTCTCCATAAACAATTTCTCATCTCAACAAATTTCAAAGAACAACAACTATAATAAAAAGCTCGACTTTTTACCTCGTACAAAAATCTTAGAAATTTCATGGTGACGGGTTTCTTAGAAAAGGTACTTTGATTGCCTCGAAAATGTAATTGTGGCTTGAATAACCTCCACCAGGGAATATGACTAATTCATGGTCTTGATATGCTCCAAAATAATACTAAAGTTAATAAATATTAAATAGCTGGGAGCAAGCAAAAACTCACAGCATTATCAAAAATTCTGATCTCCTTGGAGTCATTTACAAATTCCAATACAGATTCTACCATGGTCCAGAAATACAAAACTATTCATTACAATTTTAACAGTAAGAATAAATAAAGTTACAACTAAAAATGGTGTATGGAAAGGGCTTAAGAGAATCAGAAATCCAAGGAACTGGAACTTCTTCATACGTGTGCAGGGTACAGATCAACAGAACTCAACAGCAACCGTTCTTTGCTTGTGCATCCACTTCTTTGCTCCCATCAGCCTGTAGATCTACTGTTTTCCCATTAAACATCCAGCTGGGATCTTTGCGTTTGAGCTCCTGAGATTGAATAACCTTCCGACTTAAAATGTTGTAAATCTCTTTGACCACCGTCTGAAAGGCAACAGCAACATTGGAGGAATCTAGAGCTGAAGTTTCAATGAAGAACAGGCCTTGTGCCTCAGCCAAATCTTTGCCTTCAGCAGTTGTGACCTCCCGAGCATCTTTGAGGTCAGATTTATTTCCAACAAGTACTGTGACAACGTTCATGTCAGAATGAGCTGTTCCAGAATTAACCACTCAAATCAGTGTCTGGTATCATAAATTAGAAAAACAAAATGTTTAACAGTCAACTGTAGTATAGCAACGTGTAAAATCTATACGTCAACAGTAAAAGGAAACTAAACTGTTTCTAGTTCTACTACTTGCATCAGAAATAAGGATACAAAAGTGACCAGTGCATCAAACAGAATCGGAAGGGAAGAGTCCAGCACCAATGCTATAAATATAGAAATTCCAGTGATTTAAAATTTAATCCTTTTCCGAATTTTATATTTTAGGAAAAGAATAGCAAAGAAAATCCTAATCTTTAAGGTGGTGAATGTCATTCTGATAGTGATTGCAATGAGTAGCTGATGGAAGGAGTGTCCTGGTCTATTTCCAATGGAAAAGAAAAAGCGCTTAAATAAAATCAAGTGAAATATAGAATGTCAAGCTGCTTACTCTGAAGTTCATTAAGCCATCTGCCAATGCTATCAAAGGTCTGGCGTCGACTGATGTCGTAGACCAGAAGAGCTCCAACTGCACC
>NW_019241179.1:0-1717 GCF_002742605.1 Olea europaea var. sylvestris | reverse complement strand
GGTACATTTGCAACATTCACTAAAAAGATGTTGCCAAATCTCAATTTTTAATGGTAATGGCAACATTCACTTATTAAAATATTGCAATAGACCTTTTTCGCAACGTTTAATTAATGAATATTGCATTTTACCCGTTGCAAAAGGTCTTTTTTGGTGCAGTGACAATAGAAAACCAAAGTTTGATATAGAAGAAAATGTAATTGATCTGTGTGTGTAAGCTTACATAATGAATGACAGTTCAAAATGTTGTGTTCACTGATTAAACAACTGAGACCGATAGATTCTTACTGAGAAATGTTCAAAGCAAATGCTACCGATCCCAAGGCATTATTTTCAATAGTAATCTTCTTCGTTTTTCTTGTTTTAGGTCGACTTCTTCCATTTATGTGTAGGATTGTTGGAATTTATGAAATAATTTTTTAAAGGTATGAATTGACAATGTTCCCAATTAGTGCAATAACTAGTCACGACTATTCAAATGCAAAAGATGCACAGTAAAGAGTCATGTTGTTTTGGATTGGATGTGACTATTCAGAAAGGTACATTATGGAAAAATTGTGACCTTTTAATAAGGTGTTATCTAGATCATTAAATATGAAAAAATGTATTC
The DNA here is from genome assembly GCF_002742605.1 of Olea europaea var. sylvestris. Taxonomy (NCBI): domain Eukaryota; kingdom Viridiplantae; phylum Streptophyta; class Magnoliopsida; order Lamiales; family Oleaceae; genus Olea; species Olea europaea. Next base: position 1,107 of record NW_019241179.1, on the reverse strand, counting down.
TAATGATCTAAATTAATTTATATCAAAATATGAAACCATTTCAAACGGCACTTGAAAATCTAGAAATATGGTCCCATTATTCCATATTTCGTGCACCAAATCAATTTAAGAAAAATTGATTTTTAAATTATCTCCTATTTCAAAATATTCTATTAATTTTATTTTGCAGAAATTAAATTTTACCCAAAATCCGAGCAATTTTATTTCGTATCTATTCCATTTGTGAATAATACTGTCAAAATTGTTGGTTTGCCCAATAAAATTAATATTGTACTATATTAATTTTGGAAGAAGCATTGTATTTTGAGAAACAAATATCACATAGATCATGTTAGCATCAGCGGAAAGGATGAAATGTTTTAATGAGATTTACAATAACATATCTCACTTCATTTTATTTCCTTGTGATTTCTGTATTTTCTACATTTCAGTGAATGACAATTTTGTGCTCTCTTTTTTTTCGCGCCTACTTAACTTCAATAAGTCATAACTCTAAATGGTATTTTGCACGAGTAAGTAGCAATTTTATCTAATTTACATGCATGTGTTTTTGGTTAGTTATCGAAAAATAAGTTATGCACCATTTATCTTGCACTTACCTTATCTTTGTTGATGAAGACAGAAAATAAATCGAATTATTGTGGCAAATGCCATGGAAACTGATAGTATGCGGTAAAGAAGTTGAAGAGTACTGGAATGCATCCCGACATAAGAGTCAAATACTGGTTTCTTGTTGGATTGTCACCTGGAGGTTGCAAGCAGAGTTCAGACTTGGTGAAAGAGCCCGATTATGGACTCAAGTTGATCGCATACACCTGAAGTGCAATTTAGAAATTTGTATTGTGCATTGGATGTTGAAATGCACTGTTCTATTTGTAGTGATCTAACGTTGTTAAGAGAATCAGGCCTAGCTGCACAGGAAAACTCACCAAGCTTTTTCATTTGATTAGACGATTTTTAACCGCCATTAGTTATTCCAATGTCATTAACGCGCCAGGATTGATGTTCAATCAAGAACTTAATCGGGTTTTGCATTTCGTCCAACTCTAAAAATCTAGTCTCCTTGAAGATTTTTCATTTCTTTGAAAATTACCCAAAAAAAAAAAA
>NW_019241178.1:0-1718 GCF_002742605.1 Olea europaea var. sylvestris | reverse complement strand
AACAAAAACCGCGCCGGGTGTAATTTCGTCATTTTTCGCGACTGTGTCGGAATTGGCTAAAATTTGACGGGTTGATCGGAAACTAAAATAGCGCCGGGGCAATTTCGCCATTTTTCTCGACCGCGTCGGAATCGGCTAAAATTTGACTGGTTGATCGGAAACAAAAATCGCGCCGCGGGCAATTCCGTCATTTTTCTCGACTGTGTCGAAATTGGCTGAAATTTGGCAGTTTGATCGGAAATAAAAATCGCGCCGGGGGCAATTTCGTCATTTTTCTAGACTGTGTCGGAATGGGCTCAAATATGACAGGTTGATCGGAAACAAAAATCGTTCCGGGGGTAATTTCGTCATTTTTCGCGACTGCGTTGGAATGGGATCAAATTTGACAGGTTGATCGGGAACAAAAATCGCGCCGAGCGTAATTTCGTCAATTTTCGCGACTGTGTCGGAATTGGCTTAAATTTGACGGGTTGATCGGAAACAAAAATCGCGCCGGGGGTAATTTCGTCGTTTTTCTCGACCGTGTCGGAATTGAATGAAATTTGGCGGTTTGATCGGAAATAAAAATTGCGCCGGCGGAAATTTCGTCATTTTTCTCGACTATGTCGGAATGAGCTAAAATTTGACGGGTTGATCGGGAACAAAAATCGCGCCAGGTGTAATTTCGTCATTTTTCGCGACTGTGTTGTAATGGGCTCAAATTTGACGGGTTCATCGGAAACAAAAACTGCGCCGGGTGTAATTTCTTCATTTTTCGAGACTGTGTCGGAATTGGCTAAAATTTGATTGGTCGATCGGAAACAAAAATCGCGTAGGGGTCAATTTCGTCATTTTTCTCGACTGTTTTGGAATTGGCAGAAATTTGGTAGTTTGACCGAAAATAAAAATCGCGTCGGGGGCAATTTCGTCATTTTTCTCGACTGTGTCAGAATGAGCTAAAATTTGACGGGTTGATCGGGAACAAAAATCGCGCCGGGTGTAATTTCGTCATTTTTCGCGACTATGTTGTAATGGGCTCAAATTTGACGGGTTGATCGGGAACAAAAATCGCGCCGGGTGTAATTTCGTCATTTTTAGCGACTGTGTTGTAATGGGCTCAAATTTGACGGGTTGATCAGGAACAAAAATCACGCTGGGTGTAATTTCGTCATTTTTCGCGACTGTGTCGGAATTGGCTCAAATTTGACAGGTTGATCGGAAACAAAAATCGCGCCGGGGGCAATTTCGTCTTTTTCCGTGACTGTGCTGGAATGGGCTCAAATTTGACAGGTTGATCGGGAACAAAAATCGCGCTGGGTGTAATTTCGTCTTTTTTCGTGACTGTGTTGGAATTGGCTAAAATTTGACCGGTTGATCGGAATCAAAAACCGGGCCGGGGTCAATTTCGTCATTTTTCTCGACTGTGTCGAAATTGGCTGAAATTTGGCAGTTTGATCGAAAATAAAAATCGCGCCGGGGGCAATTTCGTCATTTTTCTCGACTGTGTCGGAATGGGCTAAAATTTGACTGGTTGATCGGGAACAAAAATCGCCCCGGGTGTAATTTCGTCATTTTTCGCGACTGTGTCGGAATTGGCTAAAATTTGACTGGTTGATCGGGATCAAAAATCGCGACGGGGGCAATTTCGTCATTTCCCTTAACTGTGTCGAAATTGGCTGAAATTTGGCAGTTTGATCGGAAATAAAAATCGCGCCGGGGGAAATTTCGTCATTTTTCTC
>NW_019241177.1:0-1718 GCF_002742605.1 Olea europaea var. sylvestris | reverse complement strand
ACTGATTTTTGACACGTTGTTTGACACATGCATTGTTGTCAAGTGTCAATTGGATGGGAAAACTGCGTGAAATTTAAACTATCTAATAGGGTAATGTCACGTGGCAAAGTGTAAACTAAAGTGTACACCGTAGTGTACATGTCGCGAGGTTCTTACCAATTGAACTTTGCTATTTGCACACTGATTTTTGACACGTTGTTTGACACTTCCAGTGTCATCAAGTGTTAATTGGATTGGAAAATTGTTTAAAATTTAAACTGTCCAATAGGGTAATGTCATGTGGAAAAGTGTAAACTAAAGTGTATCGCATAGCGTACATCCAGCAAAGTTCTCACCGATTGAACTTCACTATTTGTACACTGATTTTTGACACGTTGTTTAACACTTGCATAGAAGTTAAGTGTCAATTGGATGGGAAATCTGTTTGAGATTTAAACTATCCAACCGGGTAATGTTACTTGGAAAAGTGTAAACTAAAGCGTACGCCATAGTGTACATGTCACGAGCTTCTTACCGGTTGAACTTTGCTATTTGTACAATGATTTTTGACACGTTGTTTGACACTTGCAGTGTTTTCAAGTGTTAATTGGATGGAAAAACTGTTTGAAATTTAAATTGTCTAATAGGGTAATGTCACGTGGTAAAGTGTAAACTAAAGTGTACACGATTGTGTACGTGTAGCAAGGGTCTTACCGATTGAACTTCACTATTTGTAAACTAATTTTTGACATATTGTTTGACACTTACATTGTTGTCAACTATCAATTGGATGAAAAAAATGCTTGAAATTTAAATGCAGAACAGGGTAATGTTACGTGGCAAAGTGTAAATTAATGTGTACACCATAGGGTACATGTAGCAAGGTTCTTAGCGATTGAACTTTGCTATTTTTACACTGATTTTTAACACGCTGTTTTACACTTGCATTGTTGTCAAGTGTCAATTGGATGGGGAAATTGTTCAACATTTGAACTATCCAACAGGGTAATGTTACGTGGCAAAGTGTAAAATAATGTGTGTACACCATAGTGTACATGAAGCAAGGTTCTTAGCGATTGAACAGTGCTATTTGTACACTGATTTTTGACACGTTGTTTGACACTTGCATTGTTGTCAAGTGTCAATTCGGTGGGAAAACTATTTGAAATTTAAATTGTCCAACTGGGTAATGTCAAGCGACGAAGTGTAAACTAAAGTGTACGCCATAGTGTACATGTCTAAAGATTCTAAACGATTGAACTTTGCTATTTGTACGTTGATTTTTGACACGTTGTTTGACACTTACAGTGTTGTCAAGTCTCATTTGGATGGGAAAACTTTTTAAAATTTAAACTGTCCAATAGTGTAATGTCACATAGCAAAGTGTAAACTAAAGTGTACACCATAGTATACATGAAGCAAAGTTCTTACCGACTGAACTTTGTTATTTGTACACTAATTTTTGACATGTTGTTTGACACATGCATTATTGTCAAGTGTCATTTGGATGGGAAAACTGTTTGAAATTTCAACAGTCCAATAGGGACATGACACGTGGCAAAGTGTAAACTAAAGTGTACACCATAGTCTACATGAAACAAAGTTCTTACCAATTGAACTTTGCTATTTGTACACTGATTTTAGACATGTTGTTTGACACTTGAATTGTTGTCAAGTGTCAATTGGAGGTGAAAACTATTTGAAATTTAAACTGTCCAACTGGTAATGTCACGTGATGA
>NW_019241176.1:0-1718 GCF_002742605.1 Olea europaea var. sylvestris | reverse complement strand
AAAAAAAAAAAATGAGACTACATAAAATCTTGTAAAGGACGGTGCTTTGTTAGAGCTCTTGTCTTAGATGGGACTAATTATTCGTATTGAAAAATAAGAATGAAAGCCTATGTCCAATCTTTAGATGGGAAAGCATGGCACTCAATCGTGTATGGCTTTAAAACTCTCACCGTAATTGAAAAGGATGTAGAAAGAGAGAAAGTAGCAGATGAATGGGTGACTATTGATTATAATAATATTGGTTGGAATTCTAAAGCTCTAAATGTTATTTTGTCATTCATTGATGCTAATCGATTTCGTTTGATTTCAACATGCAAGTTGGCTAAAAAGGCATAGGACATATTGCAAGTTGCTCATTAAGGAACCTCAATTCTGGAGTCCTCTAAACTCCGAATATTAACACTCAAATTTGAGCAATTAACCACGGGAGATGATGAGCACTTTAAAAAATTCTATGCAAAACGAAGTGACATCACTTACTCGACCTACACTTTGGGAAAGAAATACTCAGAAAAGTAAAATTGTCAAAAAATTTCTCAAATCACTACCTGATAGGTTCCACTTCAAGGTAACCACTATCGAGGAAAGGAAAGACAAGGGAAGCATGAAAGTGGAAAAATTGGTAGGATCTTTTATGACCTATGAGCTACATCTTCACAAAAGGAAGAAGGAAAAATAATCGAGAATAACCTTTAAAACCAAGGAGGTAAGAAGATGATAAAAGTGAGAATGATAACCAAACGACCATGCTCACTAAACAATTTAAGAAATTATATATAAAAACAGTTAGAAATGAAGAAGCTCAAAAATAAAGGCACCTCAAAAGAAGTTCTTCAATAACTCTAGGCGAAATCCCACACCATCTGTGGAAAGAGCCAAAATCATGTCCAACGTTTTGGATGCAAAGGGTTTGAGCACATAGTGGCTGAGTATGCACACACCTTAAAAAGTCCCGGGGCAAGAAAGCTATAAACATAACCTAGAATGAGGATGAAGACAAGGACTCAAACTCAAACGAGGAGGACAACTCTTGTAGCAATCCGGAAATTTTAGAATAAAATTGATTTATTTTATATTTTATATATTTACATTTTTTTAAAGTTAAGGACTAAAATGAAAAATATTTTAAATTTCTATTTTATTTGCTCCGAATAATTAAATGTTGTTAGAGGAGATTTAGTATATCAATATTGTACTCATTTTGTATATAGGAATTAATTAGAAGTCTTTGATTCGAGAAAAGTTATTTTGGATAAGTTTGAGTTAAGATAGAGCCTATCAAAGAAAATAAAGATTAAGTATATTATAAAGGATAGCTCCCAATTTTGCTTGGCCTGATCACAATTTTTATGTTACCGAAATTGGGTGTTAGTTTAATATTGGTCAGGTGACTATTATGCAATTGATAAGTATTTGATAAATTGGGTTTCTTTATCAATACAATTAGATATGTGCAGTCCTAATCTTGGGATTCTTTGATGATTAATTTAATTAAAATGTAATCCTCATCCTAACTAGCTAGCCACGGCAATTGTGATTTATGGATTCCTTTTTTTCCAAGACTATGTTTCATCAACTAAATTTGTGCTGGAACAGGATAAGCCCTATTTCAAAACTATCCTAATACTAATTTCAAATTCTAGTCCAAGTGCAAGTGCCCTATTTTGGATAACTATGAATTTGTTATTAAAATATAATCCAAATATCTAAACTGGTTT
>NW_019241175.1:0-1718 GCF_002742605.1 Olea europaea var. sylvestris | reverse complement strand
GGGGGCAATTTCCATATTTTTCGCGACGGTGTCGGAATCGGCTAAAATTTGACCGATTGTTCGGAAACAAAAATCGCGCCGAGTGCAATTTCGTCATTTTTCGCGACGATGTGGGAATCGACTAAAATTTGACAGATTCGTCGGAAACAAAAATCGCGCCGGGGGCAATTTCGTCATTTTTCGCCACGGTGTCGGAATCGTCTAAAATTTAACCTATTGTTCAGAAACAAAAATCGCGCCGGGGGCAATTTCGTCAATTTTCGCGACGGTGTCGGAATCGGCTAAAATTTGACCGATTGATCGGAAACAAAAATCACGCCGGGGGCAATTTCCACATTTTTCGCGACGGTGTCGGAATCGGCTAAAATTTGACTGATTGTTCGGAAACAAAAATCGCGCCGAGGGCAATTTCGTCATTTTTCGCGACGATGTTGGAGTCCACTAAAATTTGACAGATTGATCGGATACAAAAATCGCGTCGGGGACAATTTCGTCATTTTTCGCGACGTTGTCGGAATAGGCTAAAATTTGACCGATCGATCGGAAACAAAAATCGCGCGCTGGGGCAATTTCGTCATTTTTCGCGACGTTGTCGGAATCGGCTTAAATTTGACCGATCGATCGGAAACAAAATTCGCGTCGGGGGCTATTTCTTCATTTTTCGCGACGGTGTCGGAATGGGAAAAAATTTTACAGATTGATCGGAAACGAAAATCGCGCCGGGGCAATTTCGTCATTTTTCGAAACTTTGTCGGAATCGGCTTAAATTTGACCGATCGATCGGAAACGAAAATCGCGCCGGGGGCAATTTCGTCATTTTTCGCGACGTTGTCGGAATCGGCTTAAATTTGACCGATCGATCGGAAACAAAATTCGCGTCGGGGGCTATTTCCACATTTTCCGCGACGGTGTCGGAATCGGCTAAAATTTGACCGATTGATCGGAAACAAAAATCTCGCCGGGGGCAATTTTGTCATTTTTCGAGACGGTGTCGAAATCGGCAAAAATTTGACCGATTGATCGGAAACAAAAATCGCGCCGGGGGCAATTTCGTTATTTTTCGCGACAGTGTCGGAATCGGCTAAAATTTGACCGATTGATCGGAAACAAAAATCGCGCCGGGGGCAATTTCCATATTTTTTGCGACGGTGTCGGAATTGGCTAAAATTTGACTGATTGTTCGGAAACAAAAATCGCGCCGAGGGCAATTTCGTCATTTTTCGCGACGATGTTGGAATCGACTAAAATTTGACAGATTCGTCGGAAACAAAAATCGCGCCGGGGGCAATTTCGTCAATTTTCGCGACGGTGTCAGAATCGGCTAAAATTTGACCGATGGATCGGAAACAAAAATCGCGCCGGGGGCAATTTCCACATTTTTCGCGACGGTGTCGGAATCGGCTAAAATTTGACCGATTGATCGGAAACAAAAATCGCGCCGGGGGCAATTTCCAAATTTTTCGCGACGGTGTCGGAATCGGCTAAAATTTGACTGATTGTTCGGAAACAAAAATCGCGCCGAGGGCAATTTCATCATTTTTCGCGACGATGTTGGAATCGACTAAAATTTGACAGATTCGTCGGAAACAAAAATCGCGCCGTGGGCAATTTCGTCATTTTTCGCCACGGTGTCGAAATCGTCTAAAATTTAACCTATTGTTCAGAAACAAAAATCGCGCCGGGGGCAATTTCGTCAATTTTCGCGACGGTGTCGGAAT
>NW_019241174.1:0-1718 GCF_002742605.1 Olea europaea var. sylvestris | reverse complement strand
TCGCGACGGTGTCGTAATCGGCTAAAATTTGACTGACTGAAGGGAAACAAAAATCGTGCCGGGGGCGATTTCGTAATTTTTCGTGACGGTGTCGAAATGGGCTCAAATTTGACCAATTGATCGAAAATAAAAATCGCGCCGGGGTCAATTTCGTCATTCTTCGCGACAGTGTCGAAATCGGCTAAAATTTGACTGATTGATGGGAAACAAAAATAGCGCAGGGGCAATCTCGTCATTTTTCGACACGATGTCGGAATCGGCTAAAACTTTACTGATTGATGGGAAAGAAAAATCGCGCCGGGGGCAATTTCGTCATTTTTCGCGACGGTGTCGTAATCGGCTAAAATTCGACTTATTGGTGGGAAACAAAAATCGCGCGGGGGGTGATTTTGTCATTTTTCGCGACGGTGTCCAAATGGGCTCAAATTTGACCAATTCATCGGAAAAAAAATCGCGCCGGGGGCAATTTCGTCATTTTTCGAGACGGTGTCGGAATCGGCTAAAATTTGACTGATTGCTGGGAAAAAAGTCGTGCCGGGGGCGATTTCGTCATTTTTCGCGACGGTGTCGAAATGGGCTCAAATTTGAACGATTCATCAGAAAAAAAATCGCGCCGGGGTCGATTTCGTCATTTTTCGCGACGGTTTTGGAATCGTCTAAAATTTGACTGATTGATGGGAAACAAAAATCGCGCCGGGAGCTATTTAGTCAATTTTCGCGACGGTGTCGGAATCGACTAAAATTTGAGTGATTGATGGGAAACAAAAATCGCGCCGGGGGCGATTTCGTCATTTTTTGCGACGGTGTTGGAATGAGCAAAAATTTGACAGACTGATCGGAAACAAAAATCGCGCCGGGGGCGATTTCGTCATTTTTCGCGACGGTGTCGAAATGGGCTCAAATTTGAACGATTCATCGGAAAAAAAATCGCGCCGGGGTCGATTTCGTCAATTTTCGCGACGGTGTCGGAATCGACTAAAATTTGACTGATTGATGGGAAACAAAAATCGTGCCAGGGGCAATTTCGTCATTTTTCGCGACGGTGTCGGAGTCGACTAAAATTTGAGTGATTGATGGGAAACAAAAATCGCGCCGGGGGCGATTTCGTTATTTTTCGCGACGGTGTTGGAATGAACAAAAATTTGACAGACTGATCGGAAACAAAAATCTCGCCGGGGGCGATTTCGTCATTTTTCTGGATGGTGTCGAAATGGGCTCAAATTTGACCGATTTATTGGAAAAAAAATCGCGCAGGGGCAATTTCGTCATTTTTCGAGACGGTGTCGGAATCGGCTAAAACTTGACAGATTTATGGGAAACAAAAATCGCGCCGGGGGCAATTTCGTCACTTTTCGTGACGGTGTCGGAATCGGCTAAAATTTGACTGATTGATGGGAAACAAAAATAGCGCAGGGGCAATTTCGTCATTTTTCGAGACGATGTCGGAATCGGCTAAAACTTTACTGATTGATGGGAAAGAAAAATCGCGCCGGGGGCAATTTCGTCATTTTTCGCGACGGTGTCGTAATCGGCTAAAATTCGACTGATTGGTGGGAAACAAAAATCGCGCGGTGGGCGATTTTGTCATTTTTCGCGACGGTGTCCAAATGGGCTCAAATTTGACCAATTCATCAGAAAAAAATCGCGCCGGGGTCGATTCCGTCATTTTTCGCGACGATTTTGGAATCGTCTAAAATTTGACTGATTGATGGGAAACA
>NW_019241173.1:133108-134633 GCF_002742605.1 Olea europaea var. sylvestris | reverse complement strand
TTGTCTTGGTTTCTAGCCGACGGGTTTGCCATGTAAATCCCAACAGGTGTCTTCTTTATGTTTTGGTTTATGACATTATTTATATCGAGGTCATCCCTTTTGTCTTTCTTTGCTCCATCCCTGCGTTGCTCCTTTTGATAAATAACTTGTAAGCCCAATATTTTTAGAAGACCCAAATTGAGAAAAAATGGGCTGCCCAAATTATGAGGATCTAGGCCCAAAATTGGAGATACCATTCCTCTGTCTAGTTTGAGAAGACCCAACAACATTCGGCCCAACAACAAAAAGCCTTAGTTTGTCCAAATTGAGAAGATCCAACATTCGGCCCAAATTGATGAGGCGATGTAGCTCTGATTATTTTACATAAAAGTGCTGATATCTCCAAGTCTCCGATAAGTCTCCGATGCCAGTTGATCTGCCCTTCATCATCATTTTCTATCTGCATTCTTCCTGTCTCACTTTGGCGAACTCCGCTGGTGTGGAAGACAGTGGCTTTTGGTCCAAAACTCTTCATCTAACATCGTCTAAGTCGAGATTGAGGCCGGACAAGAACTTGAAAACTCAATTGTTTTCAAGCCTTTTTTTACTTGATGCTATCATCGTCCCACTCTTCTTTGTAACTAAGATCAAGTTTTTGCCGTAGGGAAGAAATTTCCAAGTAATAATCTATAACCTCTCTCCCCTTGTTCGGTTTGCCATAGTCTTGGTTTGATCTCAAAAATTTGGGAAAAGTTTGCCAAGTCAGAGTACATCTTAACGGCATCCTAGATCTCCTTCGATGTTGGGATGAAAGGCACTTTTTTCCTATGGATGGCATCATCGAGTTCACCAACTATGCTGTGACCATGGATTTTCAAATTGCCATTTTAGTAGATGAGCGGCATCGGTTTGTTTCTTTGCTTCTCCGATCAGTTAACCCAATTTTCCTCTGCCATCAATTATCAATTTAATTGATTGAGGCCACTGCCTATAATTTTTTTCCGCTCAATTTCTCCCGTGAGTTGAAAGGAGGAGTTCTCTGCTTCAGTCGATCCCTTTGTATAGATGGTTTCTTCCTCATTGTGAGTGTTGAGCCCAAAATAATAGTGCCTCACATTCTTGGCCCTTTAAGGCTATTGGGCCGGGTTTATTGAAATGATCTTGATCCAATTACTAAGAGAAGCGTGTTCTCTTGAAATGCGACTTCTGTCTCTTTGAAGATATAATCTGGCCATACATCTGGCCATCTCCTCATCGTTGATCAATAACTCTTTGACTTACCTAATTAAAATGTTTGGACGCCTCATCTTTCCAGAGAGATCTATTTTGAGTGGATTCTAAGGTTTCTCTTTTTCTCTCAAGCCACCGATATTTTCTGAGTGAAAATTATTTCTATAAATCTGAGTGATTTTGATACTACACTTGATGTATAATTGTGATATTGCTTAGTGCGAGTTAGTGGTGGTGGTGTTGTGATAGTTGTGTGTGAGGCGAGATCAAAAACAGTGAAGAAACTTTGTGTTTATTCGTACATTGGTCACGTTGT
>NW_019241173.1:120260-125237 GCF_002742605.1 Olea europaea var. sylvestris | reverse complement strand
AATCCCAGTGTTTTCACCTTTAATGCCTCGTCCTAAAGCGAAATTCCACTCAGATGATTTTCCCTTGGGACCAGAAAAAATACTGGAAAAATGATCTTGGGAAATTGAGAAATGGGATGTCTGGAATGTCGACAGAGAGCCCAAAAAAAAGCGATTTAGAGAATGGGTTTGTGATGAAAAAAATTTGAAGCCAGGGTGACAGTGTGGATGGAACTGAGTAGGGCGAAAGGAAGAAACACATGGTAATGGTAATCGAGAACGAGGGTGTTGAATGATTTTAGTAAAGGAGAATTCTAGAGAAGGATTTTTAAGACTGGAATGGGTAAGGTAGCGACTGGAAGAACGGAAAATACAGGCTGAAGATTCCATTGATGATGGTCTAAATGGTTTGTGTATTAGAGCAATTGCTGTTTGTATTCGCTGGTGCAGACGCCGGCGCAGAGTCCGATGTTCGGAAATTTTGGTGGAAGAGTCTAAACACCATAATCAACAACTCACTCAAAAAATTGGTACTAAAAGAGAGAAAAAATAAATAAATAAACACAGCACACACACTGACAGGATCCATTTTATCCAATATGTAATTTTCATTTTACTCAAATTTTCTAATAAAATAATATTACAAATAAATTAAAAACTTTTACTTCTTTTTATTTATTATACATTCTTCTTCAAAAAATAACTATTTTAAAATACATTATTCCATAAATAAAAGATTGTTTTTAAAAATCATCTCAAAAGTAATTACAAACTATTAAATAGTGCATATTTTCATTAAATTTATTTTATACTTTATTCTCTATTTTCTCTCTCTAGAATATCTGGGAAAAGTTGTTTATTCAGCTACTCAGCATCTTGATTCTCGGCGCTAGTTGCAAAATTTTCAACCAGTGGTGAAATTCTTGCAGATAAATCACGGTCATTTGCCACCTCTTTAAATTCAGCAGAAATTTTTTATTGAAAGAAATCTTGTACGGGATATGCACCCATACTTTTGACTTAGAAATCTAAGCCTTCTTTGATTCATATTATTTGGCAAAAAAAAAAAAAAAAAATAATAATAATAATAAATAAATAAATAAATAAATATTGATTTGACATCATTTTAATCACATATTTTTTTCAATAAAATAATATTACACACAAATTCAAATTTTTTCCTTATTTTTTAACAATTCATTTTTCATTAATACACTATTCAAAAATGTATTTTTTCCAAGATAATGTTGCTCAAACAAGGGCCTAGTTTTGTTTTCTATTTTTGTCCAAGTTTTAGGCAGACTTTTATAGGACAACAGAGGCAAATGAGGAGAAAAATGCGTTTTCAAAAAATGAAAATTAAATTGATTGTTTTGGCTATCATCTAGTTGTGATTTTCATTATCGTTTTGTCATTTTAAACAGATTTTAAAGCTTACAATGTGGCTATGATAAAAATGTTATGGGCAAAGTTGAAATGTCGAAAATTATTTTGCATGAATTATTGAACGCAAAATATACCACAATTAGCAAGTCCATTTCTTGCGGTTTTTTTGACTTGTTATTATGATCTCATCATTTATCGATTTTTAAATTCGAAAGATGTATTTAAAAGTTTGTTGTGAATACTTCAAAGTCATAACAAAAATCTCTCTCGATGAGTGAAGAAATATAGCTTGTAAATAAGCAAAAAAGAGGTAACACGAAAATAAAAATTAAAAGAAAGAAAATTAAGCCCTTGTTTGAGCCATATTATGTTTCGTAGAATGCATTTTTAAATAGTGTATTGATGGAAAATGTATGTTTAAAAAATAAAGAAAAGTTTTGAATTTGCGTGTAATATTATTTTATTAAAGAATGTGTAGTTGAAATGATATTAAATCACTGTTTCAAAATGTATTTTTTAGAAAAAAAATGTGGCTCAAACAAAGCCTAAATTTGTCATTCTTTTCATAAAAAAAAAAAAAAGAAAAAAAAGTGACATTCTGTTACTTTTTCGCATTGTCATTTTCACAAACACTTTAAATGTATCAATTGAATTAATTCAAAAAAAACATGAATTGAATGCAAGATTAAATCAGGGTTTGAATTCGTATATTTAAATTTTTAAATGCATAGATGTATACATCTAATTAATTGCATCAATTAGATACTACGACTTTTTCGGAGGATGTCACTTTTCCACATTCTCATTTTCGCAAACACGTTGGATACATCAATTGAATTAATTCAAAGAAATATGAATTGAATGCAAGATTAAAACAAAGTCTGAAATCATATATTTAAATTTTCAAAATATGTATGCATTTAATTATTTGCTCCAATGAGGTGCTGCGACTTTTTTCAGAGACATTCTCATTTTTTCAATGGCCTTCAATCCATCAATTGAATTGATTCAATGGCACAGTTGAGTGGTCTACCTTCCCGTGATCACCAAAGGCCTATCCTTTATCTACCTTTGCAATCACCCATGAAGTATCACCCTTGATGCCAAAACATATCACATAAGCATGCCTTACAAACCTCGGTGCTCTAGTAGTGATCAATAAAACATTTACGAGGAAAACTCAATTTTGAAATCATGTTGTGCACGCTAGATTTTCAACCATGGACATATGTCGAGTATGCACATGAAAATGCTCGTGAATGACATGCTTAATCAACATTGATGTCAATATATTCCGAAACCACATACAATGAGCTCCTCATCAAAGTTATGCAAATATTATAATGTTACTATATAACAAATACTATGTTCTTGCATCGTAGTTGCAAATGGATTTTTACTTACCTTTCACCCTTGTGTGTGCGCTTCTACGGAGTGTAAATCAATCTCCTTTTTCACTTAAAGTCGGAAGACCACCTATATTACCATTTAATATTAAATATAATCCTCAATTTAATAACCTTAACACGCACAATCTCATGCTACGTCCATTCATGCCACAATAATTTAGATGACATTATCATTTCAAAGTTATCGATTGCATTGCAAACTTGTCCCATACATATCACTATTTTTCAAGTCCAATTACGAATGTCAATGTCATCCAATTGTTGTTAACAACTCTAGCCTTCCTTAAAAATCTATTTTCCAGGTCAAAGCGATGGTTAGTGCACATGCAAAGGGCGAAACTATGCAAACTACCAAAATGGACAGAATCTGTCTTTGAGTTTTAGTTGCTGCCATGTCCCGTTTCATCCATCTTTTCGCACCCTTAATCACATTCATTCCTTCCCAAACTTTTAACACACATATATAACGTATACGTGCAGGTAAATATGTTATTAAGTTTCCACAAGTAAAAGATTTAAAACTTGAAAATCAGTTTCTTTTACCGAACACCAAATCAGGATTTCATCATGGTTGCTTTGAGTTTCACTTGAATTACACCTTCAAAAATTGGATTGTAACATATTAAAGATCATTTCTATACTTATAACTCTTATATTAAAATGTTCATATTGGTAAATACAAGTTATACCCAAGGGATTATTTAAAATCCAAGGTTAAATCATTAAATTAAGCAACTATCAAATCTCAATCCATATTGATTTCCTTCATGTTCTTGCAATCAATTTCCCCTTTTTTAGCCACTACAAATTCTCCAACGACATACAACATAGTCTCAAGTAAGATCATAGGTTCAAGAGATTATAAAACCCTCAAAAATAATGAATACAAACCTGAAAACAGTGAACTAACCCAACTGCCCTACTTCCATTTCCAGCTTCCTGTTTTCTATTTCCCTTTGGCTCTTTTGCTCTCTTTTTCACTTGGAATCAATTGGGGACGAGTTAAAGAAGTTGGTATCCTATTTAGGAGGTCAAGAAGAGGTCTTTAAGAGGTTTAGGTCGTGGCTGTTGCTTAAGGATTAAGAAAATGTTATGGGCAGCCAAGTTAACATGTGTTAACCATGAGGTGGCTTCTTCCAGCCATTTTTAACTTTTCTCTTATCCTACATAAACTCATATTGGTTTATCAGATATATATCTATCCTATATGAAGTAATAAGAGGTAGGAGACATGCTGGATGAAGGATGAAGAAATTGGATGTTAAAACAGCTATCCCAAGCACTAGGTCGTCCTTTGTGGTACAAATCATAGCTCAATGTAAATTCTCTGCGTAGGTTGAGGAGCCAAAGATTAACACCATATAAAGATCTTAAAACTTCAATAATCCAATGCACCATTTTAAGAGAAAGTAATTAGAAAAATTGATGTAAATGATATTGTAAATAGCATGAAATGCATTGATCATATTGGCCAAACGTGTAATGTGATGTTTGGGGTATTACTTTGCCTTCCAAATTTATTTGGTCTAATGATATAGGATTACGAGAAGAAAGTTTTTTTGTCCCATTTAAATTTTATTTCTTCATGTTGATAAATGTTTAGCTAACAGAAGATATGATATCATATGGCAATCTGGTACTAAAGACAGGGACGGAGCCAAAAAAAAAAAAAAGATTTACTGCAGCCAAAATTTACAATTAAAGTTGAAGTGTAAAAAGATTCTCTTTATAACAAAGTGACTCGTAAAAGGCCTATAAAAGTTGTTTAAGAACCAGCTTAATTAACCAAGATCTTCACTAGGCCTTTTATAAGAAGAAAACAATGGCAACCAACTTAGAAATTTTTCTCCCATCCACAATTTCTCCCAGCCACTCTTTCTTACAGAATTCTACTGGGGCAGCCCAAAGTTGAGTGCAGGCATTGGCCAACACTCAACTGTATATGACTCCGTCCCTGACTAAAGATATGATATGTTATAAGTTTTTATTGATTTCTAAAAATATGATACGATGATTAGATTATTTTGATACATGAAGTGATTTTTTATTTGGAAATGCATAATTACTCATATCGTATTGAGTACTCCCATAAATTCGCTCTTTTTTCTTCTCACAAATTAGGATCTTTGGTTGTCTGATGATGAGGTGCAATCACTATGCAAGGACTCTTTGGACTCAATAAAGTAAATTTTAAATAACATGA
>NW_019241173.1:114277-116805 GCF_002742605.1 Olea europaea var. sylvestris | reverse complement strand
AAATTGAGGTAAGGGCAAGGCATTGACATGACAAGACATTGATGGGATGCATGACAAACGCTTTTGAAACGTTGAATCTTTTCAAACGACAGAGAAGCCTTACGTGTTTCAATGCACGCATTATGTGTGCATTAAATACGTAATGATGAGTTCTAGTTATATTATCCCAGGTGATGCGCTTTATCATTTGCATGAGTGTCACGCATCGACCTTAACCTTCTATACAAATTTGAAGAGGTGCATTTTCACCTTCGATGACCCAGGTGAAATGTGAGAGTAGACGTCCCAGATCAAATCACGTCGATGCAACAGTTACATATACAGCTCGTCATCTCTACCTATAAAAGAGGTCTTTAACCATTTGTTACAATTTTTTACCTTTGACAATTTCTGTAGCGACCAAGGAAAATATAAATAAATAAATAAAAGATCTTGTGTCGTTTTAAAAAATAAAATTTTCTTGTAAAACTCAAAATTTGAGTTATATTATTACGTCGCTACGACCCTTCTTCAGAGTTCAAATTAAAGCTATGGTCACGATAGTAAAGTCGCCTGCACTTGTTTTAAAAAATTTGTAAGGTGTCAAAATCTCTTTTAAATGATAAATTTTTATTTTTACGACATTTCCTAATAGTCCAAATTAAACTTTGGGTCACAATAGTAATGTTGGCTCACTTGTCCGAAATGTTTTCGCATGATGTCGAATTCAAATTTAAAACCACAAATTTTCTATTTTGTTTAATTACCCCAAGTCATTTTAAATCACAATTACACTCACACGTAACAACACAAAGGAACGAAGACAAAAAATGAAACTGCCACCATACTCTTGAAAAGTCACTTGAATCAACTTTTAAATGCTTTACCTCCCCACTTACTTTTGTAACCTCCTTTTTTTTTTTTTTTTAATTCATTTCATTACAACTTCAATTGAGATTTAAGGGAAAAACCGTCCCTTATGTTTAATAGTCATGTTTTTATTTTGAAAATCCAAAATTTCAATCCCTTAACCACATTCTTTCTCCCCAACAATTATACTTCTACATAAAATTGTTTTGCCCCTTTTTCCATAGCCTAAGGCACTTTGACTCTGAAATTTTTCTAAAGAGGAGGCAAAGAGTACGCTGAATTTTTACATATTGAACACAAAAGGGTATTCAAATTTCAAGCATTAAGGTAGGGGTGCTTTTGGCACTTTTGTAAGTGGTATAAGAATTATTTATTTTCATTTTGCATCAACAATATTATTGTGTCACTCATGAAGGAGGCACTGTTTGGTGGTTCAAATAAGAGAAAGAGATTGAAGGTGACACTACTATTTTGTTGCTCATGAAGGAGGCATCGTTTGGTGGTTCAAATAAGAGAAAGAGATTGATGGTGACACGAATAAATCAAAGTTTGCATTTCTGAGAACATATATGTATTTTATCATTTACTCCAGTGTCTTCCTACTAAGTATTATTTGTAGTACTCACACTCACTATAATCTCACAGGTTGATTTGAGGCATGGCGGCCGTTTGACATAGTGGCTCAGAAATTTGAAAAGCTTTCAACTTTCTAGTAAAATTTTCAATTTATGTACACGTATTATGAATAATTAGACGGAACTTTTAAAAACAATATTTCGTTCAGTTTTATATGCTATTCATGTCAACCATAATTTGGAAATGTTGGAATGATTATGACCCAAGTTTATTTACTGCTAATCATAATTTCAGATTCTGTATTCCATTTGAAAATGGTATAATTTGGGCAACGTTGCATATTTTAGAGTGAAATTAGTGATGTTTGAAAGGTATATGAGTCTTCTAATAGTAGCCTTTGGAATTATCATAAAATATTATCTACAGAAAAAGTTAGGCCCATTTTGGTAAACTGCGTTGTTTCGAATCCGAATTTGCTGTACAGCATATTCAAGTAATATGTTAGTGCTTCAAACATTATCATCAAGCCCCAAGATTTTTATATGTGGTACATATATGAATGCTTTAGTCCCTGTAAAAATTTCATAATTTTTGATAGATATTTGTTAGGCCAAATATATTTTTCTTCTGCTGTTGTTCAATCCTAATTGCTGAATTGCCTCCAATTGTTTTTCAAAACCAAATTTTGCCATAATTGCCTAAGTTTATATGAATAACTACCTACCATTATATTTTTATATGTTTCAAAATCCACAAACTTTCTAATTTACAAATTATTTTGGTTAACATTAAAGAGGTTGAACCAAAGAAAGATTGATTATTTTTAGCGCTTCGAGTTTCGAGAATTCGGAGCGTTATAATTGCATGATCTTTGAACCCCCAAAATTTTCAAGCAATTTCTGGCAAGCATAAACTATTTTTTAGCGAGTACTAATGTATTTTCATTCGGCCAGTTAATCAAATTCATTAGTTTTAGGTAAATTTCCTAATAATAATAGCTTCTTTTTTCTCTGCACCCACTCTTTATATATCTTTTGAAGTACTATAACCTAGCTCCTACCCAGCTTCTTCTAAATGCGTGGAACTAGATAGCAGGGACCTTC
>NW_019241173.1:104111-108775 GCF_002742605.1 Olea europaea var. sylvestris | reverse complement strand
CAGTTGATTTTATAGTATGATTTTAAGAATAAAGTGGATTTATAATCTGTTGTTTTTGAAGTTAAATTCAATTTAGTTAAATTCAATTTAGTTAAATTGTTTCATTATCGTATTATTTTAGTATTAAATATTTCAGCATATTTAAAGTTCTTTGTAAAACCACCATAAAGTATCCAGGTGATTTTACTCTAGTCTGCACTTATGTGAATGTATTTCCATAGTGTATGATCAGTTAAGGTTATTTTACCCGCTTTGCACTAGTGTGAATGTATTTCCACGGTGTATGACCAGTTATGGTGATCTTAACCACTCTGTACTATTGTGAATGTGTTCTATAGTATATGACCAGATTATTAGAGGTCTTTGGGACCCTCTCTCATACTCACATACGCTTTAGGCTGTGTACTAGGGTGATTAGCTTTTGGGACAGCTCTGCATACGTATGACTAGATTATCAGATTAGAATGACTTTGCCTTGTATATCGAGATTACTCTGTACATGAGCAAAGCTATTCATTGGGTATCTTTTTGGTGTGATTTTTCAGTATTTCTACAGCTTATCAGATTTTAGATGATATAATTCAGTCTATTCAGTTCTAAGAATAAAGCTTCCAGCTTATAGTATTGAACAACATCAATATTTTATAGATTTTCATGGATGTTAGATTATTTATATTCATCATATTTTATAGTTAATGAACTAGAATAAAGAACAAAGAATTTTATGATCCAATCATGTTTCTGTTTTCAAAGTGCTACTAGTTTTCAGAATTTCTCAAAGTTTTCATAGAGCAAGAATTTTTAGAAAATATGCTTAAATGAGAAAAGTTTACTTATTTGCAAATCATCCACTCATTGAACTTTAAGCTCATATATTTTTTACCTTTTTCTTTATCAGACAGATAGCAGTCGAATTGAGCAGCTTTGAAGCTTGTCAAACCACCGAATTGAGCCACGCATCATAGGTTGTATGACATCCTTTATCAGATTATACATTATGTGTTCTTTTGGAATACAAGTATCTTAAATCAAAAAAGTTCATTAAGGGCTCATTAGATATTTGCTATCTTTAGTATATTTGAGGATCGTTGGTTGTAAAGCAATTAAATGTTGATTTGCCAGCATTTTATTTGAATAGTTTATATTTTGAGGGACTATCATACCCTATTCATATTATATTTTTTGATTTGAAGAAAATTGGTTATTGTTGAAGTGGTTTTAGTTCATATTTGAGGGGAAACTGTCAAAATTTTGTTAAAAATATTTTTCAATCAAATAAGTTAAGGTTACCTTGGTGGTGGGTTCGACATTCAGCTGGTATCTACCATCGGCGCACGACACGTGTCGAATCCATTAAGGTGATTTGGAACGGGTTGTATTAGTTGAGTCCTCAACACAAACACCTCCACATATAAGCATCAACTAGACAAGATGGCCAGCATCTCTTAAGCTAATAAATCGTCTTCTTCTATTGATAAAAATGGGAATGAAAAAGTAGAGGCTCAGTTGGAGAGGCCAAAGAAAACGAGATTGGAGATCAATAAATCTTTAGAGCCTCCTTCGCCCCCAACTTGCCAAAAAACCTTCTTCAAGGCCACCATATAAATACCCATATATATGATCCCCATCAATTCCATTAGGGTTGAAAATGATAAGGTCGAATACCCTAATAAATTCTCCAAGAAAAAAGGAGGGGCAAAGAGGTCATCTGTGAGGGGCCTACTTAAGATCAGGCTTGAAATTTCTTGGAGGCTTAGACAGAGGAGAATGACCTAATTGCTTGCAATTCTTCTAGTTAAAGTCTAGGCAGTTGCGAGATTATACTACAAATACTGGATTGAAAATATGCTTTGTGTTCCAAGTTCTACAACTTGGTTGATTTGATAGATCCGAGGGTCACCTTCCAGGCTCGTGCAACTGGTTTCATAGTTGCAGCTTAAATAAAAATGAGGCAGCTCTAAAGGATAAATAGAGAGTTCAGCAAAAAGGTGGAGGAAAATGACTGACTACAAAGACTAAGAAGGGAAAATTGATACAGCCAAATTAGAGTTAGAAGTTGATGCGACAAAGATAAAACAAGCTTTCGCATAGACGAAGTTGGAGTTCTTCTCTATGAAAACGGAAATTTGGAAAATGAAGTCATCTTTATAAAGCCGAAGTTCATATTTTGATAAAGGAGTGGAGCTTCTGATAATTCACACAAGATAGCCTTTAATACCTTGAAAGGCAGCAAATAAGGAGATAAGGGAGCTGAAGGCTCAAGTTAAGGGGATTGTATCGAAGTTACTGAGCCAAGGTAGTAACTTTAGGGAGCTAGGGAAGTAGGAGTTAATGAATACTCAAAACATTTTAATGAAACGTTTTTTATGAATGATAGACTCCGGCTATATTGGAGGAGGGTCGCATATGGTGAGGTCTTGAAAAGAATGGCTGAACTGCATCTCTACTTTGTTCTGTCAGCTTTGAAGGAAGAGTTACTTCTGGAAAAGTTGACTACTCCAGTCGAAAAAGCTTTTACCTTTACACCTTGACTCTAAAGATGCTTAGCCTCTTCTATTTACTGTTTAGCCTCTTCTTTTTTATATGTAATATTTCAAGGTGCTTCTGAGTCATGTAAAAAATTTGTTATGAATGAAATGTCCTTTTTTTATTTGACTCCTCTACTTTTATGTTTTATCATTTTTTTACAAGTATATCTGCTTCATTAAACACTATAATCAGACCTCAAAATCATCCGAATTCATTTACTTAATGTAGTGAATATCATTAGGCTCAACTAAGATATTTTAGGAGTTTTGACTTGATCATAAAAAAAAAAAATTGAGTATAACTGCTTCATCTTAAGTAATGCAATCTGAATTTCAACAATNTCTTTATATATCTTTTGAAGTACTATAACCTAGCTCCTACCCAGCTTCTTCTAAATGCGTGGAACTAGATAGCAGGGACCTTCATTCTATGAAAGGAGGCCATTATTGACGAAGACATGCCAATGCATGATTTTCAAACATTTTTTCAACCTAAGGCCTCTAGTGGGGGAAAGAATTTCTAGGGATTGTACTTTATGAATATGTTGGATCCACATTCACCCATCATATGGGACACTGTGACCTCTAATAAGAACTGGAAGCCTCTTGGTTTTAGACAAAGGGTCGGTGGCAAACGATGGGCGATGATGTGGGCTTAGAGGTGGCTCAATATCATGAATGCAGCAAGTTCTACTTTAGAGCATATAAATTTTCCTTTTATATTTAGAATATTTAGAATTTCCTCTTTTTAAGATCGTTACTTTAAGAAAGTCAATTCAAATCATAACATTTTTTGAAGCATGCATTGATGGTTTCGAAAGGTAGTAATTTGATATAAGTTGCCACATTATTTGTTTTTTAAATTTTTTCTAAGTGTTGATGACTTGTTTCTTTATTTTGTAGAGCAATATGCTGCAAATGAGTACCCAAAGCTTTTAATTTGAGGAAGATCATCTAAAAGGGTTGTTGATGTTACAACCCAATTTTTCTTAGTCAAAAATAAAAAATTGACTAGTCAAGGTCAAAGTCAATTAAGGACTAAAATGAAATAAAATATTTTATTGGGGTTTATTTTATAATTGACAATATATGAGAGTTAAATTGGATATAATTTAAAGTTGAGAATTTACTTTTATATTAAGGGAAGTTAGAAGGATTAAATGTTATATTAAAATGAAGAAGAGGGACTTCCTTTGTAATTTTGAGTAAGTGGGCCTTTGTATTATTAGAAGTGACCTATTTTTTCTCTAAACACACACACACGAAAACCAGGCAGCAACTAGGAAGAGAAAAAAATCGGGAAGAAAGGAAGGGAAAAAAAGGAAGAAAAGAAGAAAGGGAAGAAAAAAATGGTAAGATTGGATCTCTTCAAGCCTGAATTTAATCTATTTATTTGTTTCAAGTGATAAAAGAATGATTTATGTTGAATTTCTAGGGTGTTAACTTGTGGTTAAAATTTTTAGATTTATGAGATATGAGTACAAGTTGGAGTTCTAGTTTCTAGATTTTTTGAATTTCCATTCAATCAAGGTTAGTAATACTATTTTTAGTAAACCCTAAATTTCTAATTGAATGCTTGAGGAAAGATAGTTTGGGGAAATTATAAACTTGATGAAATACACACTTGAAAGGATTAATATAATGAACAAGATGTAAATTTAATTGGTTGAATTATGGTTATTAGTTTTACTAGATTTGGAGGATGGGAAAAATTATTATTATGAGGGGATGAAGGTTATTTGATGAATTAGATACTAGTGAATGGATTGGTAGGTGGAATTAGCTCTAAGTGATTAAAGGAAATTTGGGAAAAATTATTCAAGTATCGAGAAGTCAATTTTAGTATTCGATTAATAATATTAAGAGATACTTTGTATGGGAGTTGTTAAATTAGTTATTTTACATCTTATTTCAGGTGGTGACGTGAAAGCTTGGCAAGGCTTGTAAATTTACCAGATTGCTATCCAGAGATCTATGAGTGGATATAAAAACTTATTTTTCAAAATTAGTATTTATTAAATTTATGTTAGATCAGAAAACTTGTTATCTCATACAGTTGATTTTATAGTATGATTTTAAGAATAAAGTGGATTTATAATCTGTTGTTTTTGAAGTTAAATTCAATTTAGTTAAATT
>NW_019241173.1:94607-96687 GCF_002742605.1 Olea europaea var. sylvestris | reverse complement strand
ATGTATGTATGTATGTATGTATGTATGTATGTATGTATGTATGTATAGGTATATATTTAGGCATACTTCTATAAATTTGTGGGCAATGCTGCCATATTGAGCACATTCATGAAGAGGCGGATCAATATGGCTATTATGTAGCCGAAACAATAGGCATTGCGATGCGAAAAGCTTTACTTGGATAAATAGAAGGAACATGATTGTGAATCATTCAAATGGGGATTCCTTGCTTAATTTGAATGTGCATTATGTATCACATGTGAGAAGAGAAAATCATTTACGCCCATACACGTTTATAGAGTGCATGAGAAAGATAGGGTCCTAAAATGTTATTTGCCTTTTTCAACTAAGATAGGCCAACGATCTTGGTCTATTTAAAACTAGCTAGAATTCATTTACCCATTGATCCTTTTCTACAGGCATAAGAACTTTTTCCTTTAAATTCAATAGTGATTCACAAGGTTCGTGCTAATTCAAAGGGCTTTCATAAAACTTCTGGTAGTATCAAGAATGAAGTTTTTACTCCATACTTGCCAGATTATGAATTAGTAACTACACATATTTCCCAAAAAAATCCCAATTGTGTCAAACTTTCCATTTGCGGAGACTTGTGTTTTTGGCAAATAGTCGCCTGTGCCTAGTCACTACGATCCCTTTGTGAGGAGGCATCCCTTATCCCTAATTCGTGTTTGGTTGCCATCATTGAGTTTGAAACCCTGAACAGACTGTCGATGATAAGCTGGAGCTAAATTGGCTAAAGGATGGGTCAAAATTATTATAGAGAACCCGCATGGCCCAATGGGGATCGCTTCTGTAACTGGATAACCAACACCGAAAATCGTCATTCTCTTATTCGTATTAATAGCTACTCTAGAAGAAAGACCCCCTTCCTAGAGCTAACATCACATAACAATTAAGACATGGTCGAATAGGCTAGGGCTATATAGCCTAATATCATCATCCTTACGTGCAATTAGAATTCCAATCAGAACCCAAACACAAATTGTTGTTTTGTCTAACAAATTCAAGAATCTAGATTTTATTGTCGTGTCATAAGAAAAGAACGAATCTGAAGATTTGAAGAATCTTTCTTGCTTTGACCTATGGAAGATATACTCTAGAGTTTTAGACGAAAACTAAGCTCCCAGTCACTACCCATGTAACAAGCTACACCAAGTGAGAAGTGTAGAACAATTAGTTCATAAGGACCCCAGTAGTATAACCATTCATCAATAGATGCTGCGTGGACAAAAAGAAAGGAAGTGGCTTAGACAAATCATTTTTGTCAATAACTTCAGACCAATCAATCGAATATTGATTAATACGAATTCGTGTTTACTGATTGTGTGTAGTTAAATAAAATTCATAGGGAAATATATTTATTATTTTAATGTTTTTATATAGAGATTTATTATTTTTACAGTTATTGATCTATTATTTTATAGTTATTGAACAAATTAGTACCTATTTGAATGATGAGTGATTTTAACTTTAAAATTTATAAAAGTTATTAAATAAATATTATTGAAATAGGATTTTGGCACATTGACTTCATGAGTGGCTGAAACGTCTTCACTTGCCATTCAAGAAAGTAAATTTCTAGTAACTTCAAGTAATTAAACCTCCCATTGTCTTCATGCACACGTTACATCATTAAATGTATAAATGTGTTATCAAAATTGGTTATTATGTGAACTTGATATTTAATTATTACATTTTATGTCGTTAATGCTTCTCATGACATATTCATCACATCAATGCATCCATAAGCATATATTAGGTTTCAAGAAAAATAAAAATTTCCAAATGTCAATGAGTCAGGAATTTTTTAAAGATATGTATCCCAAATGTTTTGTTACGAGGTGTATGTATATGCCATGAAAAGTGAAAGTGGAGAAAATGGGATGTGGAGGACCAACACACCCGACCAATGTTCAATAATAATGTCAATGTTAATTTTAATTGCGTTGCGGTAGTACCTAAGTTTCAATAATAATTGTCCACTGCATTCTGATTGGCTAGACGATACACCAAGTAAGCTCACAACATCAATATTAAGTTTTTAAAGAAACGAACGAAC
>NW_019241173.1:33365-87310 GCF_002742605.1 Olea europaea var. sylvestris | reverse complement strand
ATGCTACATTAAATCAGTTTGATGTATATCTTTATTATTTTATTTTGTGTGTTTACTTTGTGTGTAGTCGAGTTGCATTTTTCTATATAAAGACAAAATTGAAATAGATAAAAACGGTAAATTTAAGCTTTTCTTAGAATTGTCACATGATGTGTATTTCTGGTTGGTTATTATTGAGATAAATTTAGAATATCCAATCAGTATGGTTTGTAAGCATCAACTTATGGTAAAATATTGTCATATAAGTACACCATTATGATGTTGTGACTATTTATTGACTAGGTTGCCATATTAAAGTGACATGTGTTTGAGTGTAGACTTCTGGTCAGTATCTATATAACTTCGCACCGTAGTATTCTATTGTGTAAACAAACAAATTCGTTGGAGGAGAAGGTTACCACCATAGACTAGTGAAGTCGTCCTTGATAATGAACATCAATCATGAGAGAAAAGCTAGCCCAATGACTGTGAAAATCAATTCCATGAATTGAAAAGACTGTGAATTAGAATAATACAAAAGAAGTCATTACATGAACACGCAAAAGTGTTTATATATATATACAAGTATGACATGCGCATATTTTTTTACATCTATAGGGACAATTTCAGAAGATGGTTGGTTTGAAACATACTTTTGCATGTTGTCACTGCACGTGTCAATTCTGGTTGGGACATAGTTCATAATTAATTATGTCTTAATGGTCCTATCATATACTCAAGTTATATTATGATAAGTTAATTGAATAAATTGTGAGCAAACATTTGAATGGAAATCTCATGTTTATCTTGAGAATTGTAAGCTGATTGTGGAATCGATCTAATTGTGAAATATATCCAAAAATGTTGTGATTAATTCAAATCTCAATTAACTTTCAGGTTTATGCATGATTGATGGGTGTGGGTTTTTTCGTAGATTTTCTGATCAACAATCTAAACTTGGTAGTAAATTGGTATCAATTACCCAAAAAAATAAAATAAAATAAAATAAAATAAAAATTAGTAAAAATATTTAGAAACAAAATCTAGTTGAATATGGAGGGTTAGTTCGACCTTATTGATTGAGAAAGTGCTCACTGCATTTGATCACGAATTTTGTAGTTTCAAGCTATTTTTCCCGATTATAGATAGCGTGTGTGAGTAAAGGGGAGATTGATTATTCTTAGTACAAGTCAATTTCACTCATGTCGCACTGAAGAGACAAGGCTCTGACCTCCTATCACGTTAAATTAAAGCAACGATTCTGCTATTACTGCTCCTAATAGAGAGAGAGAGAGAGAAGAGTCTAACCCAGTGAGTAAATTTAACCAATATCATTGAACTTTACACTTGATTACTACTTGCTCACTCATCTTTCACATATTATTGAATGCTCACTCATCTTTTCATATAATTACTCATTCACCACTCGTCTCTTCAAATAATTGGGCGACTTTTACGGCAAATTTTCGACAACTTCCGACCACAAAGAATATCGAATTTTGATACCGTTGGAAAGCCCACGATGTCCTCTTTCAATTTTGTAGATTGGTACATTATTTACATTTATGTGGGGCTCTCTTGGTGTCAATTTTCCAGATTGGTGCATTATTTACATCCATAATAAGGTTTCTTTTTTCCCTTTGCCCATTTTGGGGCCTTTCTCCATCCTCATCCCTCGAATGGTGAGGGAGATTGCCTCACCTATTCTCACCGAGGCCGTTGAGTATGCCTTAGTAGGGATGAATTCTTGCGTTCCCAGGTAGATAAGGATTGTTCTGCTCTTTGAGGGGTACCAAATCTCTACACTTACTAATATTATGGCCATGTGATTGATCATAAGTATAGAAGGGTATGGCCTCTACATAGGTACTCTTATGCCTATTATATTTTATTTTTGGCTATAGGTTGTTGGGAAATAGCCGTTTGCTTCCATAGCCAGTTGGTACAGTTTTATCATAGGCTATGGATGTTATCACATTTAGCTTGTAGTAGAGCCATAAGTTTGACTTGATATGAGAATGGTACAATACCTTGCTTAGGTCGAACTTTAG
This sequence comes from Olea europaea var. sylvestris, assembly GCF_002742605.1. Classification (NCBI taxonomy): domain Eukaryota; kingdom Viridiplantae; phylum Streptophyta; class Magnoliopsida; order Lamiales; family Oleaceae; genus Olea; species Olea europaea. The sequence continues at coordinate 85,280 of NW_019241173.1, read as the reverse complement.
TTTATCGAATGAAAGATGGGCCTCTACCTATTTTTCTTTAAGGGACAAAAGTCCACTTACTATCCTATTGCGATGATCTATCATCTCTCTACTGACAATTTCATCCCTCATCATCTCTACTAGCTAGTCATAGGTGGTTGGATTTTTATTACAAACATCCGTCGAAAATAAGGTTTTCATTTTGATGCCTCATTTCATGGTAGATATTATTTCCACGTTAAATACCTTCTTGCAAAATATTACCTCATCAATAAAATGGGCTAGAGATATCTTCAACATTTCTCTAGTTGTCTTCTTTATGTCTTGCAAGTATTGGATTGGGGCCTCTTTATTACTTTTGTTTTAGAATTTATTCAAGACTTTTCTCTTAAGGTCTTGCCAACTTTTGACACTTCTCAGCTAGAGCTTACCATACCATCTCTTTGCTACTCCACAAAGGGGAAGATGGAAGGTTCTACATTTCAAGGCTAAAGAAGCTCCTATCAAACTCATATGAGTGTTGAGGTATTCTTCTAGGTCTCATCTTTCCTCATACATGAGTATTCTTAAGGCTACAGAATGCTTGTAACATGGGTGCTCTAGAGATCCTGGGAAAAAGGAAGATTGGTATCATCATTAGGCTTATAAGACCTACATGCCCATATGAATCATCCTCATCAACTTGATAAAAAGGCGGTTGGGACCTCCTCTGTCGCTTGTTTCTAGGCTGGGGGTCATGTTGGGGCTCATAACTTTGCGTTTTGTCATGGGGCCTTGATATAGAAAGTGGCTATTGGGGCCAATTTCTAGGCACCTTAAGGTATATCATATTGAAGACACTTGTAGATCTTTGAGTTGTTTGCTCTTATTCGTAGACTAGAGGAAAATTATCTTATCCATTGAATGAGTCATTCAAGAGTCAGTCGACGCATAGTTTGTAGATATATCCAGTCTTCTTTAATAAGGTTGGCACCTCTCCTATGACTATGGGATTGGGCTCTCGCACTATGTACCTCTTTCCCTTCTTGTTACGGAAGAGACCTGGTTGGGACATGTAAGTAAAAGATATTTTCTATTTTTACTTATTACATATTTATTGGCATACTTAATTAGAATGAATTTTAAATGCCAAAACAAGTGATAAAAAGGTGTTCAACTGATGTAGTCCAAAAAAGGTAAGCTAGTCGGTTAGGACTGATAAGGTATGATAGGTTATTGTTGGCTGTGGTTTTTTAGGGTTTCTAGACCCTAAATAAGGTGCAATATTTACCTACCTTATAGTATCATATACAGGAACATATACTTATCTTCATTGATAGGTTTGATTGGTTAAATAATTAAAAGAATGAAAGATTGTTTTAACAAATTAAAACTTTCCTTAATTTAATTATTAACCATATCAAACATATTTCATATTATTCTTAACATGCAAAACTTTTATATTTCAGATAAGATACCTTCTTGCCTTGGAGGGGGTCCATACATAAATAAATAAAATCATTAAGAGACATAGGAATGCTTTGAGAAAAATTTGTCTGTGCTCGACGAACCTACAGTAGCAAGTTCTAAAAATTAGAATGCAAGTCTATGTCCAATCTTTAGATGAGAAAGCTTGGCACTCAATCATGTATAACTATAAAATTTCTACAATGATTGAAAAAGATGTAGAAAGAGACAAATGAGTAGATGAGTGGCTACTGATTATAACATCGCTAATTGGAACTCTAAAACTTTGAATGCTATTTTCTCATTTATAGATGCTAATTAATTTCGTTTCATCTCTATGTGCAAGGTGGCTAAAGAGGCGTGGGATATTTTGCAAATTGCTTATGAAGGGACCTCGATTGTAAATTCTTCTAAATTTCAAAAGTCGACACTTGAATTTGAGAAATCATGAGCACTTCAAAGACTCTACGCTAAATTAAGTGGCATTACCAACTCGGCCTACATCTTAGGAAAGAAATACTCAGAAAGTAACATTGTGATCATCACATGATAGCTCCACTCTAACTAATCCCTATCGAAAAAACAAGGACATAGAAACTATGAGAGATGAAGAATTAGTAGGATCATCCAGAAGAAGGAAAAATGGATTTGGAATAGCTCTTAAAGTCAAGGAGGTTGAGATAGATGAAGAAGATCATGAACATGAAAATGATGAGCAGATGGCCATGTTCCCTAAACAATTTGGGAAATTCCGAATGGACAATCGAAAATGAAAAAGCGCAAGACCTCAACGACTACAAAAAAAGAAACTCTTTGACAATGCAAGGTAAAAGCCTACTGCATCTATGGAAGGAACTTAAACTTGTATCAAATGCTTAGAATGTGAAGGACATGGACATATAGCATTCGAGTGTGCTAATGCACTAAAAAAGTTTCATGTAAAGAAGGCCATGAATATTACTTGGAGTGAAGAAGATGAAAGAAAATCAGATTCAGACGATGAAGACATAACCATTGATAACCGAGAAACTTCTCTAACTGTCCATCTTCAGTCTAATACATCACAACTGTTGCCTGCAGGTTAGAACCTACTAAATACAGATGTAGTTGGAACCATCAATATGTGTTCAGAATGTAAAATACTTAAAAGAGATCTGCAAGCTGATCAAGAAGTAAATGTCATTCTTCCTTCCAAGATAGAGTTCGTTGAAAAAGAAACAGCTGTCATTTTTGCTGAAGAAGAAGTCCTCACCAAATTCTCAGCAAAGAAAGAAAATCAAATATTGGAACTTCTGGTTGAACTAGACTATATCAAGAAAAGAGTTAGGCAGTTGACCGTCAGATTCGCTCGCCTAAATGAAGTTCTCAGCTATGGAATAACCAAAAACATCAAAGAATGTTTAGATTATATAGGAAGAGGAAAATAGAAATAATCCACCCACTTGAAGTTCATTAAAGCTGTAGGATCTGTAAAATTGCAAAGTCAGCCGCATAAATTTGTTATCAGAGTGCTAGATAGACCTACAATGAGTAGGACAGTTCCACTGACAAACACTCTAATACAGAGAAAATTAAATCACACTAAAAGAGGTAACTCACTTACTAACACCCTAAAGCGAAATTCTAAACCTAAAATAAAGCAAGTCTGGGTATGAAAAAATGACCATAGTTGCTATGTTGTTAATTTTGCTTATAAATCAGTTATGCATATTTGATAGTGGATACTCCAAACACATGACTAGTAATCATTCCATGTTAAATAATTTTAAAAGTCATGCAGATGGTCTAGTTACCTTTGGAGATGGGACTAAAAGCAAAATTAAATGTGTTGGTACCATTATGATTGATGGACTCCCTATATTAAATGATGTCTTTTTTGTTGCTGATTTGCAAACTTGATTAGTGTAGGTCAACTTTGTGATAATATTCTCATGGTCATGTTCACAAAAAACTCCTGCAAAGTGCTAGAAAATGATGATTGTTGTGTCTTCCGTAGTGCTAGGTCTAGGGATACTTGTTATTTACTTGAATCTGATATTACCTATCATGTTTCAAAAGTTGACTGTGCAAATATGTAATACAAATGGTTAGGACATTTAAACTATATAGATTTGGTCAGACTTACTAAGTCCTTGTTTGGTTTAGATTTTAAGCAAATTAAAATCAATTTTTTGATCACTATTTCACTATTTCAACCTTTATTTTTTATTTTTTCTCTCACATGTAGGACCCACTTTATCTCTAACGGTCAAAAAATCAATTTTCAAAATTTCTACCAAACAAGCTCTAAGCTAAATACAATAAGATGAGTTCTGAAACTTAAAGAAAAATCTGAAAGTGTGTGGTTTATGCCAGAAAGTTACAAATTATGGTTTCACATAAACAAAATATGTTTCTGGCTACCTCTCACTGTCTTGAATTGTTACATGTGGACTTGATGGAGCCAATTCAAACTAAAAGCCATGGTCGTAATAGGTATATTTATGTGAAAAATTGACCACTAAAAAGCACTTCGAGAAGACTAAAATTTTAAGAATAAGGAGTGATCATGGTAAGAAATTTAAAAAATGCTAGCTTTTCTAGATTCTGTGAAGAGTATGGTATTTCATAAGTTTTCTGCTCCTAAAATCCCTGAGTAGAATGATCTGGTAGAAAGGAATAACAAGTTTTTGCAAGAAATGACTAGGGTGATGTTGAACAGTAAGAAATTACCTATTAAATTGAGGGGTTTCATTGAGAACAAGTACCTTGCACACTCCTTATAAGATCTAGAAAGGAATGAAACCAAACCTTAATATTTAACATGTTGCGGAAGCTCTCTTGCAAGAATCTTCAAACGATGGTTTTCCAAGCTCAGTCCAACATATATTTCTCTACCAACAACCAATCCAATCGGCTCCAAACTACAACCAATTGATTGACCTTGGTTGCTATTTAATCTTACCCACGTAAGACAAGAAAAGATGATGATTTGTGGCCACAAAGGCTAGGAGAAGACACCACAAAAGTATACTATGAAGGAACCACTAATTACACAAAGTAAACAGGTGTTTTGAACACTTCTAGGGGCTGTTTGTCACTCACCAAGAGGGCAGCCGGGATTCTCCTTTTTCTCACACAAAGTCTCACAAACCATCATATGAAAGTGGCTAGGGTTATAGCCAAATATATACTCTAGGGTTAGACTTTAAGTTGGGCCATTAAAGGGGTAAACGGGTAAAGATTCAAGCCATCCAGAGGAATACAATTGGGCTGGGTGTAGCTCATGGACTTGGTTGTTGGACTTATTTCATTCATCGGCCTATGCCTATGAAATAATATTAACCCACATTAACATCATAGCCCGGGATTTATTGGGTATCAAAAACCTAACAAATCTCCACCTTGATGCCCAATAAATCTGCAAGCAATCAAAACACACAGTTAACACTTGGATAATCAAGGTAGTCAATAAAATTGGATCACAGACCTTACCTCATGTTTCCAACTTGAAACACATATCATACCTGCTTCATATACTCACTGGGGCTAAGGTCAAAAAACCTAAGTAGAAGCAAATATTTAACAGTAAATAATTAAGAGAAAATACACGTGCGATGACGATATATTATAGGATAACACACACAAATCTTTTCAAAAACTCGTTCACATAGAACCATAGATTAACACCAAGTCAATCAAACCACGATCAACCACATATGCAACACATGCATAAATAACCCAAAGAAAAGATCTCACCACACTTATCATATCTCATTCCGTGTTGCTCACACCTCGAGAACACATATCTCCTCTCATCGCCCACCAAGCTCACTAGACAGATCACTCAACTCATATCTAACTGGTAAGTCACAATAGATACTAAATCCACGGGATAATCCTCTATCTCCACATCACTTCTCCCAACCTACGTGGATAATGGGTCTCCACCTAACAGAAGTGATAGAAGTGCCTCTCTCACACTCCACCTGATCAGGGTCTCTTTCCAGATAAGGATTCTAGACAGTTGATCACATCTCCACTCGTGATCCAAATGTCACACTCCACATCCCCGGTACAAACCATCATATACCTCTAAGCATCTATACTCTCCTCACCAAAAGACACACAACACACTGCTAATGTATCCTAACCACCTATGCATGCAAGCAATTACACCAAGTAATCCTAATGTCTCAAATTCATGCAAATGCACATATCAAATACATTGAAATGTAACAGATAATCATGCAACAAAATTTAGACAATCACACATATGCAGAAAGGATCACACACAGATGCATATGCAGTGACTAGGTTTATACTTAATAAATCTCACTGGGGTCATAACTCGACCCCTCAACCAAATTCGTCTCACCTCTACACGTCACGCCAGTGTACTCCTTCTGGATTGATCAGAAAACGCGAAAAATAAAGACTGATTTTAACAGTTTTTTGAATAGTTTTTCGATCTGATTTCTATTGCGTTTTCGTTGATTTTCTGGACGATTTTTGGTAGATTTCACAAGCCAAAACCTTCACCTTGAAGCTCTGATAACAATTGTTGCGGAAGCTCTCTTGAAAGAATCTTCAAACGATGATTTTTCAAGCTCAGTCCAACGTACCTTTCTCTACCAACAACCAATCCAACCGGCTTCAAACCACAACCAATTGATTCACCTTGGTTGCTATTCAATCTTACCCACGTAGGACAAGAAATGATGATGATTTGTGGCCACAAAGGCTAGGAGAAGACACCACAAAGATATACTATGAAGGAACCACCAATTACACAAAGTAAACAGGTGTTTTGAACACTTCTAGGGGCTATTTTTTCACTCACCTAAAGGGCAGCCGGGATTCTCCTTTTTCTCACACAAAGTCTCAAAAAACATCATATGAAAGTGGCTAGGGTTATAACCAAATATATACTCTAAGGTTAGGCTTTAAGTTGGGCCATTAAAGGGGTAAACGGGCCAAGATTCAAGTCATCCAGAAGGAATACAATTGGGCTGAGTGTAGCTCATGGACTTGGTTGTTGGACTTATTTCATTCATCGGCCTATACCTATAAAATAATATTAACTCACGTTAACATTATAGCTCGAGATTTATTGGGTATCAGAAATCCAACATCACACATTTGGAAACAACTGGTTATATAATAAATGATATGGAACACTCGAGAAAGTTTAATCATAGAAGTGATGAGGGAATATTCGTTGGCTATTCTGAAAATAGTCGATCATATAAGATCTACAACATGCGGACTTAAACCATTATTGAGTCTATTAATGTTAAAATTATTGACATTGATGACTTTTCTTCTTATTCATAGGAATTTGAGATTCATAATATGGGAGAACATATTAAAGATGATTAGAATATTCAAGAAAATTGTGTGACGGATTCAAGGAGTAATAGTCCGATAGAATTGCCGGTGCCAAGTTATGAGATTCTTGTAGCCGGTACTGGAGGTGTTGGCCTACTAGAAGAAGATCATGAACTGCAAGACAAAAGACAGCCCTCTCTGGATACAAAAGGCTCATCTGTAGATAACATTCTTTTAGACATTGAAGATAGAATAATGAATAGAAGAAAACTTGCCACAGAACTTGGGAATGTGTGTTACACAATACATAATAAGCCTAAAAATGATTACTCGGCTAAAAACATGGATGATAGGAAAAGCACATCTAAAGGTTGTCTCCAAATGGGTAATAATTTTGTCTCTTGGTTAACTAAGAAATAAGACTATATTACCATATTTTGTGGTAATATTAGTGCGATTAATATCTCTAAGAATCATGTTCAACATTCCAAAACTAAGCACGGAGACGTTAGGCAATACTTCATTAGCGAATTAGTTGAAAAGAACGTAACTGTCTCAGAATATATAAATACGAAAGGGCAATTTGCCAATTTGCTTGTCAATGCTTAAGATACTTTTAGATTTGAAACTAAGCGAAAAGCCGTGGACATATGCATGCTACATTAAATCAGTTTGATGTATATCTTTATTATTTTATTTTGTGTGTTTACTTTGTGTGTAGTCGAGTTGCATTTTTCCATATAAAGACAAAATTGAAATAGATAAAAAGGGTAAATTTAAGCTTTTCTTAGAATTGTCACATGATGTGTATTTCTGGTTGGTTATTATTGAGATAAATTTAGAATATCCAATCAGTATGGTTTGTAAGCATCAACTTATAGTAAAATATTGTCATATAAGTACACCATTATGATGTTGTGACTATTTATTGTCTAGGTTGCCATATTAAAGTGACATGTGTTTGAGTGTAGACTTCTGGTCAGTATCTATATAACTTCGCACCGTAGTATTCTATTGTGTAAACAAACAAATTCGTTGGAGGAGAAGGTTACCACCATAGACTAGTGAAGTCGTCCTTGATAATGAACATCAATCATGAGAGAAAAGCTAGCCCAATGACTTTGTGAAAATCAATTCCATGAATTGAAAAGACTGTGAATTAGAATAATACAAAAGAAGTCATTACATGAACACGCAAAAGTGTTTATATATATGCTCAAGTATGACATGCGCATATTTTTTTACATCTATAGGGACAATTTCAGAAGATGGTTGGTTTGAAACATACTTTTGCATGTTGTCACTGCACGTGTCAATTCTGGTTGGGACATAGTTCATAATTAATTATGTCTTAATGGTCCTATCATATACTCAAGTTATATTATGATAAGTTAATTGAATAAATTGTGAGCAAACATTTGAATGGAAATCTCATGTTTATCTTGAGAATTGTAAGCTGATTGTGGAATCGATCTAATTGTGAAATATATCCAAAAATGTTGTGATTAATTCAAATCTCAATTAACTTTCAGGTTTATGCATGATTGATGGGTGTGGGTTTTTTCGTAGATTTTCTGATCAACAATCTAAACTTGGTAGTAAATTGGTATCAATTACCCAAAAAAATAAAATAAAATAAAATAAAATAAAAATTAGTAAAAATATTTAGAAACAAAATCTAGTTGAATATGGAGGGTTAGTTCGACCTTATTGATTGAGAAAGTGCTCACTGCATTTGATCACGAATTTTGTAGTTTCAAGCTATTTTTCCCGATTATAGATAGCGTGTGTGAGTAAAGGGGAGATTGATTATTCTTAGTACAAGTCAATTTCACTCATGTCGCACTGAAGAGACAAGGCTCTGACCTCCTATCACGTTAAATTAAAGCAACGATTCTGCTATTACTGCTCCTAATAGAGAGAGAGAGAGAGAGAGAGAGAGAAGAGTCTAACCCAGTTGAAGAATTTAAGAAGACATTGAACCCCAACTCTAGACAGCCAGTCCAGACCAGCCTTAAATGGGCTAAGAAGTCCACTAATTGAATGCTTCTTTCATTTTGACTCTAACTTTTTGATCTCATTTTTTTCATTGGGCAACTTACAAAAATATCCTTAAAATTAGATGTGTTTTGAAAAGTCATATGAAAAGTTTTTAGGAAGTAAAAAATACTGTGTAAAATGAAAAAGTGACACAATGTCACTTTTTTATAAAAAAATTGTCACTTTTTTTCACAAACTCAAAAAAAGTGACAAAATTCAAAAAAAGTGACATGAACACTAAAAAAGTTATACAAACTAAAAAAAAGTGACATAAACTTTAAAAAAGGTAACAAATACCAAAATAGAACCATCCATTTGTGCAGCATTAGTAATCACATTCTCAACATAATCAACATATTGAGGACAATTCACGTGAACATAGTGGCGGTTCTTAATATAATCAACATGTGCATTGTCCACACGCTAATTATGTTAGGAAAATATAATATATTATGTCACATTTTTTTCTTCTTCAAAAAGTGACAAATATTAAAAAAAAAAGTGACAAAAACTAAAAGGTGACAAAAAACTCAAAAAAGTGACAATCTAAAAAAGTGACACAGTGTCACTTTTTAATTAAAAAAATGACATACAATCTCACTTTTATTACAAAAGGATGTTTGCCACTAAAAAGGTGATAAAAATTTCGAAAAGGCAACTGAAAAAAAAAAAAAAGCAACGAACACTAAAAAAAGAGACAAATTTTCCAAAAAAAAAAGTGACAAAATTTCAAAAAAGTGACAAATTTTAAAAAGTGAAACGCACAAAAAAGTGACACACTAAAAAAAAAGTGACGAATTTAAAAAAGAGATAGAAATCAAGAAGGTGACAAACATTAAAAAAGTGACAAAAATTCAAAAAAAGTGATGGGAATTTAAAAAAAGTGACACAACTTCTTTTATATGTTGTCTTTTTGTAATTATATTTTACTTCTATAAACTAACATATTAACTTGCTTTGGAAGACAAAAATTCAAAAAAGAAACAAATAAATCAAAACATTATAATAGATCCAGTAGATAGTTGAATTTCTTTTGCATATTGTTGTAATTATATATTTTACTTCTATTAATTAACATATCAACTTGATTCATCCAGAAATAGTAAAATGTAAAGAACCTTCTGATCAAGAAGTATGAATAAGTGCATCAGCTTACCTATAAATTAAGTAAAAATGTGTATATTGCATGGCCTTGATTTTTGAATAGACCCAAAGCCATACACACGAACTACATAACAGCTCTACATAACAACATATGTGTTTAAGGCATCATGATCCCAAACCCAATATAATCAACCAACCCAATACATAACAGAATAGTTTAATCTTCACTCAGCCCACTAGCACAAACTCAATTCTTCACTTCCAATATCCTGTTTCCTCACCCCAGTCAAGCTTCACACGAACATCATTTTCATTTTCTTTATTATAGATGCAGACACAATTACATTCATCATCATCTATTTCTATAGTTCCTCATATGATTTAAGCACACAATCAAGATCAAGCAATGCTTACAACAACAGTTTACAAATTTGTTATGTCAACTATAGAATGACTAAAAACTTAAAAGAGCAAATTTCAAGTATTATTAAGTTCAAGAAGGTGGAGGAAAGAAATAATCATTTATAGCAACAACATTGCTTTTCAACTTTTACTAATAGGGCTAGAATTTCCTCGCTAAATTTCCTTCTATTACTTCTGTTTACAACTTGGAAGCTGTGAAAATTTCTAAAAAGCATAACATCACATACGAATATCAAAATCAGAAGGAAGAACCTTCCAATCCCAATCTTACATTCATCAGTTGCAGATAGGCTTAAGGGGCACTTAACCTTTGAAAAGAATGAACATGCAACAATGGATTTTGGGAATATATACCATTTCATGCCATCAGTAGTTTTACACCCAAAATCAGTTTCCGATATTTCTTCAACTATAAAATATATTTTCGAGATGGGAACCGCTTCAAAGCTAACGGTTGCTGGCCTGAGGCAGTGGCCACTACTTGGAAGGCCAGGCGTTAGGCAGAGGAGGTTTCTACTACAATGCAAGTCGAGGAAGAAACTCTAGACAATATCATCACAGTAGTCTCGAAACTAAGCACCTTGGATTCCTCTTCATCTATCAGCTTTGGCTGTCGACACACTCATGGTTTTGCCCGTTTCGACGAGAAAGAAGATTAGTGTTTTCAGCTTCTCAAACAAAGGGATATCTCGAATGTTCTCAAACACTCATGGAAATGCATTGATATAAATTTCCATGGTTAAATCTGAATTTGATTGGATTTTCTGGATTTTGATTTTGGTTTAATTGGATATTATTGAAGGTGGGAAGAAGATGAAGTGGCCTGGGAATCTGGGGAACGGGATGGAGTGGTTTGGGGGGTTTTTATGACGTATTAAATACGTTCTTAATTGGCTTAATTAATTATTAGGGTATTAATCAATTTAGTTAATTTTCTAGGGTAGTGGGCCTAATTTACCCTTTTTCATTTTGATTCACTTTATATGTTGGGCCTGCTAATTTTGAAAAATTGGGAGATATTAGTTTTTTAATCTTGATGCGTGATGATAATGGAACATGAACATTAGTTGTTTTGTTTGCAGGTATATCACTTTAATATTGATATTGTGTTGCTGCATATTTGTTTAATTTTTTACTTGACCTACATACTATGTGATATATTGGTTGGTTTCATAAAATTAGGAAGAGTTGTGTAAGTTAGCGGGAGTAGTTCATGTACTTTATCTTGCAAACACTCTACACATACTGACAAAAGTGACATTAAAAGTCCAAACGTTGTTATTGAAATTAAGCCAAGGCAAAGGTGAGATTGTTACTAAAATATATTTTTATATTTTTATGTATTATTTATTTATTCGCTTGTTTAAATTAGAATGATTTTTAAATGCCAAAATATGTGCCAAAAAAAATGTTCAACTGATACAGTCTAAACAAGGTAAGCTAGTCAGTGAAGATTGATTGGGTGCTACAGGGTAGTAGATACTTGGTTGCAGTTCTTTTAGGGTTTCAAACCCTAAACGAGGTGCAATATTTATCTATCTTATAGCAGTATACACAGGAATATATACTTACCATCTTGAATAGGTTTGATTGGTCAAATAATTGAAAAAAAAAATGAAAGATTGTTTTGACATATCAAAACTTTCCTCAATTTAATTATTGACCTTATCATATATATTTTATACATATAAAGAAATATATTTTACCTTATTTGACTTATTTGATTGGTCAAATAATTAAAAGAAGGAAAGATTGCTTTAACAAATTCAAACTTTTTTTAACGTATTTATTGACCATATCAAACAAATTTTTTATTAGGGTAATTATATTATCACCACAAAATGTATTTAAGTATACCACATTATATTCACACCACAATTAAAACATAGTTTTAACAAATAAACCACAACAAATTTACAATTATATACCTAATTTTATAAAAATAAAAAATAAATTTTATGGGTTTTAATAAATACAAGACAACTAAACTTCATCTTTTTCTTTTCTTCTAAACATTTCTTTCCATTGTGTACATTTTATATTGAATTCATCCATACTAATTTTTTAATTATTTTTTCAAAGAAGGGGAAGATAAAGAAGAAGAAAAGTTGATTTCTAAGAAATGGGTCAGAATCTTTTTGCCAGTGAACTTGATTTACAATTTCAGAGAGGTCACTAAAATATTTTGGAAGTTATTACAATACACTCACGGGGAGATGCATATTTGCTGTCTTTATTTTGTAATTTTTTGAAGAGTCTAAACTTTAAGGATGAAATATAAATTTCTACTCACCTTTCTCGTTACGAATTATTATAAACCTAGTTTTATATCTGTGTATTTATTCATTTTGATGAGTGAAGATCTCATGAACATTGTTAATTTTGTGTAGTACAACCTGACTATTCTAATTCTTCTTATAAATTATTATATCATTGAAATGTTTTTTCCCTTCACTTTTTCTTTGGTCTGCATCATTCATAACTTTTGGTCAAGATGATATATTTACTGCTACTCATTTTACAGATAATGTTTTGGAAAAAAAGTGATAAAGAATGATTACACAATTGGAGTATATGTTTTCCCTGCTGTTTCAGCTAAAGAGTTGCATTTTGCAATTATGAGATCTAACGAATTGAAAAATAATAATAATTTATAAAGAACGATTAATTAAATTAATGAATTCTTACATGTGGTGCCATGGAATAAGACTAGCAATTATAGAAAAGAAGTAGAAGAAGAAATTAGGTTTAGGTTTGTGGTGTGATTATAATGTGGTGTTATACAATTGAAAGTATGTTAACCCTAATTATGCAATTTTACTTAAGGCTATTTAAGTAAATAAGGAAAAAATTTAAAATTGTGGTGCACTTAATAAATTTTGTGGTGGTAATATAATTACCCTTTACATTATTCTTACCCTGTGAAACTTTCATATTTTAGGTGAGACACCTTCGTGGATTGGAGTGGTCCTTACATAAGCAAAGAAAATCGTTAAGGGAGGAACGAATGCTTTAAAAAAATTTACCTGTGCTTGGCGAACTTGCAATAGCAAGTTCTAATATCTTGTGACCATCTCCAGTGAGTTTTGACCGGCAAATATTCCATTGAAGTATCTCAAAGTAAAAATCGTGTTCTTCAACTGTAATTGAAGTGAACAAACCTGTGCTTGAATGATATAATTCTACTCAAGGATTAGGCTACTTCACTTGCGTTAAGATTGGTAAATCTTAATCCAAGTGGTGGTTGTGGTCGAATACAATATTGAAGTAGCAATAAAATCAAAATCATAGGGTTTGATTCCACTTCTCCAACAAGTCAAAAGGAATGAGAAAACGAGTGAGTTATTCTTTGTTTGTTTTTGATTGTTTTAGTTAATTTTACAAAATTACTAAATCGAAAATATTGAATTTATATTCTAGAATAGTTGATTATTTTACCCACAACATGGGGGCCCTAAATGTTTCCCTTAAGGGTTTACCACGTTATATCCAATGTTCTTTTTTATTTAATTCCGCAATAGATTATCTTGAAGAACACAAATTCGTTAAACTATCCCAATCAGAACTGTACATAAAATTGCTTGTAGAAAGTTTCTACCGACTGGCGTATTCTGATTGAAATGAATAATTGAGTCAAGTTAGTTAATTAACTAGGTTTTATTACTTACAGGGCACATTTTGAGCATTTGATAACCACGTTGTCTTTACGTTTGTAAAAGAAAATGTTGCATTATAGAATTCTGCTCATTCCTCATTTTGGCAGCCATTTTTTCCACTTCTCTCATGAGGCGAGTTGCAACCCTACCATCTCTACGAGGATGAAGTCGGCAATAGATGACATGGGTCTGGATGGCCTCTTCTACAGAGACCTTTCTAGCTCTCCTTGAATTTCTTTCTTATTCACTTGCACTCATGGTGGATGGATGCCACTTTTATTCGATTTATAACAATTTTTTCTCTTCAAATCCTTCTATTTTAAGGAAAACTCAAGATGTCCAATAGCAAAGAACACTTAGAACCCTCTTCGTTTAAAACTTTCACTTGTTCTTTGCTCAAGAACAAAACCTTTTTCCGAAGGAAAGTTGAAGAACTTTCCGATAAACATTTTCTATGGGATTTGCTTGTGAATGATTATGTGGTTTCTCATAGATAGTATCAATCTCTTGCCCTCAATTTCCACATGTTTGATGTGGCCAACAAATCACTGCTCTACTTATGTTTATGTAGCCTTATTCTGCACACTTTGACAAACTATTAGGAACAAATAGCTTTCCCAGGAGGTGGTGGTGTAGGACTTGTTATGGACATAGAAACTTTAATGCTCGAACACATGGAAATGGTGTACAACTTGTTTTTAGAGTAAAATGAGATAGAGTAATGTTATAGTTGAGTGTTTTAAATTGTGTTACATTCAAATGGTACTAAGTGTGACCTTTTATAGTAAAAGAGAAGAAGTGCTAACCTTTGGATGAAGAGACACATGGCTATGCTTGAAGCCTCATTGGATGAGGCACAAAAGTTTGTTTCCACGGGAGCATTCAGACTTTTTCAGAAGTAGAGCATGAATGGCTTTGAACCCAAATAAATTACCTACAACGAAAGTAAACATGTTAGTAATTGAACCTTCTTCAACAAGTTCTAAAGGGTAAGCTAGATAATAGATATATTGATCGGGCTTCTTTTCTTGTTTGTTTTTCGTTTCTTTGGGAATCATATCCCTGGTAAAGAAAGAACAAGAATAAAAAAAATTTCGATATATTATCTTAGTCGAGATTTTTGAGTTCTAAATACAATGGAGACATGGGATTGGTATGGGTGGTCTTGACTCAAGAGGGACGCAGTTGTATTATGTGCAACAATAATAATGAACAGTACGGAATCAATATAGAAAAATACACAGATTTACGTGGTTCGGCAATATCCCTGGCACACAAACAGTAAATTAAAGTCCCAAAGGCCGATGCCGTCATTCCATTTGGTATGCTCCACTCCGACATCGCCCTATTTTTCCAATACAAATGTGTTCTAGTCTATATGAACTACATTAAAGTAGACACGAAATGGAAGACACTCCTAACTGGTAATCTAAAACTTAATATAGATGTTGTAGTGAGAAGGGAGGCTTGGTTTATCTGACGGATGGTAAATGAAGGGCTGAGTAGTTGTGGCTGATCAATCAAAGAGGACAGTAGGATACTTTAGAAAGCGATAGTTGTACATGATAGTCACATTTTTGCTAAAGAACTTGAAAACCAGATTGTAATTGTTGGAGTATGACTCTCTAATGGCGGTGCAAAGCTTCAAATTTGACTTCCAGTCAGTGGCACATCCAAGATTTTGAGTCAGCACGGGCGGTTGTTGATCGTCGATCATCGACCGCAATAAAATATTAAGAGCCCATTTGATATCATTTTCTTAGCAAAAAATACATTTTGAAATAGTAATTTGATAGAGAATGTGTAGTTAAAAATAAATGAAAGTTTTGAAGTTGCGTATAATATTCTTTTATTAAAAAATGTATGATTAAAAATAATATAGATAAAAATGTATTTTGAAATAAATGAGAATCAAACAAGGCCTAAAATTTAAATATAACAATTATTTTGTTTAAATTGAACATATATAATTTTGTTATAAGAATAAATTGTGTTCATCAAATGATATTGTTGCCAAGTTTCGTATAATTTAAATGAAGAGTACATGTTTGGATGATTGAAATTGCATTAAAACCAGATGTAACAAATAATATTTTGTTAAACTTAGAGTGAAAAAAGAGCAATTACCATAATGGTTAAGCTTGCAATGATCTTAACACAAGGTCCCAGGTTTAAATATCTTCTGGCACTGAATTAATTTTGGTAAAAATAAAGATTCTAGAGCTAAAATTATTGTAAAATACTTGGTTGGCAAAAGATTCGAACTCAAGACCTGCATCATGTATATGCACGATCTAACCAACTTAGCTAGAAGGGATGATTGAAACAAGGATGAATTATCAGTAATATAACCTAAAATGTTGTTTGTTGTCAATCAAAAAAAAAAAAGAGCTACCGATGGATCCAGCACGCACGGTCGCGGGAGTTCGCCAGGTGCTAGATCCGCCAGTGTTTCCAGTGCATGCTGAATGCGGAGCTTTTGGCACCAGACCCAGGCCTCGGCCTCAAGATAGGAGAGGGGCCTCAAAAATGCAAAAGCCCAAAAATAATCATTATATTTTTTTATTTTTCTTACGTTAAATAATTTCATGAAAATGTACCCAATAATGTCTGTTAATTTTTGTTCTGATTGTAGATTTTTTATTTTTTTTAATATAAAATATTTTGTGCAATACATGGCAATCACCACCTGTACATCATTGGTTTTCAAAAGCCATTTATATTCTATTTCTTGAACCCGAGAATTGATTTTTGGATGAATCAAAATGATGAGTGAATACCATCGGCATAATGTTCCTCATCATGAGAAATTGGTTGTTTTAACCATGGTTGATGATCATATGCTTTTATTCAGACGAATCAAATTTATATACAAAATTATTTTATTCAGAGAATGTATAATTGAAAATGAGTTTTATAAATCTGTACTAAATAGGGGCTTTATCTCCTGTAGGTACCCACAATATGGCAGCTTCTATTTCAGTTGATTTTGTAAGTTGTATTTGGGATGGATTGTATTCCACATTTTCTTTTGCCTTTTATAGAGGACTTGCACCAATGGAACAGTTTTGACATTTAAAATAAAAAGGATAATTAATTCATGCCTTCAAACATTGCAAGAATCCAAATGGAGAAGTAGCACAAAAGGGCTGCCAGAAGACGAAGAAAATTTAGGAATACAAATTTTGTGTAAAGTTTTAAAAGTTTATACAGATATTGAATCTTATTGGACAAACATTTCTGCAAATAAAAGAAGCACAGTCCACCTTTCAGGTATATAAACTCTGCATAACTATTTATCATGGAACTATAATGCAAATCAATGTAGTCATGTTTTCCTATAGTTTTTTCCTTTGAGGGATTGGATGAGGCATCTCTCCGGAGTCGCCACTTGATGAGGATGGATTAAGCCCATACTCACTTGTTTCTCCATATTCGCTACTTGTAAATTCTTGGCTTGACATCACCATCTTCCTGAACTTCATCATGTCAGCATTGTAGGCAACAGTGTTGTATGTTTCTGTATTCCC
The DNA here is from genome assembly GCF_002742605.1 of Olea europaea var. sylvestris. Taxonomy (NCBI): domain Eukaryota; kingdom Viridiplantae; phylum Streptophyta; class Magnoliopsida; order Lamiales; family Oleaceae; genus Olea; species Olea europaea. Next base: position 67,792 of record NW_019241173.1, on the reverse strand, counting down.
AGTTGGATTATTATAAGGCGTTCCATGGGCTGTCTTACCACCATCATTTAAGTCCTCTAACGATGCATCTCCATCCAAAGCTCGTTCAATCTAAATAAAGACTTTTCATAAATCAGACAACATCATACATATAGCCTATTGTTAGAAAAATACACATTTCAGTTACCTGACTCATCCTCGGACGCTTTCTTGCAGAATGGCGTATACAGGCAGCAGCACAGGCTACCATACGAGCCATCTCTAGGGGATCATAGTTACCCAGAAGACGTGGATCCACAATTTCACCGTAGTTTCCATCTTCCATGGATTTTGATAGAAGAGGCCTAGCCTGTTTATTTTGACAGAAATTGGATCAGAAAAGGTAGAAAATGGAAATAAGAAATTTTCTTCAACCAAATATAAGAGGGAACTTCAATTGCATAATTATTAGTCGAAGGTACATGAAAAATGTGGATATAGGGATTGAGAACGAACCCAATCTACTAAGCTGTCCTCCATAATTTTACCCGTAGGATCTACAGGTCGCCTCCCGGTTATGAGTTCCAATAGCATAACTCCATATGAGAAAACATCAGATTTTTCTGTTAGCTTGCCACTTGATGCATACTCAGGAGCCAAATACCTGAATTTCAAGGAGTTAAATTATGAATTAGCATGTCTATCAATCAGGTTATTTCAGTTTGAAATCCAGCATATCCTTCCGTAAGATGCAAATGATGAACATCCATGATGAACATATCCCATGAAACTTTTAGGCAATTGCTAAACCTTCAAAACAACCTCAACATTTCCACTCTTGTTGCTATTAATCATCCTAATTGTTCTCCCTGACAATCAAGATACAATAAACTACAACCATACACAATGAAAGGTAAAACACGTACCCAAAAGTTCCCATGACACGTGTGGAGACATGAGTGTTATTATCAGAAGTGAGCTTGGCCAATCCAAAGTCTGCCACCTAGATAACACGTAAAACATCAGGACATCTATTGTGGTAATGTAATAACTAGTCATCCTCTATGATCTATCCTGCAGGTACATCTACAAAATTTAAATATTACCATAGCTTCAAAATTGTAGTCAAGGAGAATGTTTGCTGCTTTGATGTCACGGTGGATAATTCGCGGGTGGCCTGCAATCATATGTGAAAATATAAAAACATATCAACTAATGATCTTACATAAGTTTCTAGGGAGGAAGAGTTGAGAAATGCATACAGTCTTCATGCAGGTAACCAAGCCCCTTGGCTGATCCCAATGCAATTTTAAGCCTAGTTGCCCAATCCATAACTGGTCGACCCTTTCCTGCAACCACATTTTAACTTTAGAGCATTCACAAATCATGTATTATTGATATGCATCGGACATCATACCAAAAGAAAAAGATGTTAAAATCTTATTTATTATTGACAATAACAAGAAACTAACCATGAAGGTGGAACTCCAAGGTCCCATTGGGAACAAATTCGTAGACTAACATTCTCTGTGCATCAGCGACAAAGTATCCAACGAGGGACACAAGGTGGCGATGATGGACACGACTAATGATTTCGACCTCAGCCTGGAATTCCCTTTCTCCTTGCCCACTACCAGACTTGAGACTCTTAATCGCCACTTCTTTTCCATCAGGTAATATACCTTTGTGTACAAATCCAAATCCACCTTGGCCTAACAAATTGGCCTGACAAAATCCTCCAGTCGCAGCTTCTAGTTCTTCATAAGTGAATTGGCTCTTGGTAAAGCCAGTAATACCACCCACATTTGGAGATGGAGGTTGCTTAGGAGTCTGAAGCTGCCCTGAGAAACAGGAGTTAAATTCACTGCTGCTATTTGCCGGTACTGGTTGAGTTGATGGTGTAGCTGCCCAGACCCCAACGTGACCTATAGGCGTTCCCATGGAACCCAGTGGAGGAGGAATCTTAACAATTTGTTCCATGGGCTGGGGACTATTCCATTGTGTGGAAGTTTGGAAGTACATCTCTGCACCTGAAAGCCAAAAAAATAGCGCACATACCCAGAATAACTCATTTAGAAAAATTGTGTAAAATTGAAAAATCAAAGTTATTGTCTTATTGACTAAACACACCTATGGGCCCATGTCCAGGGCTCATGTAATACGGCTGTTTCTTATTTCTCCTCGACCTCGACAATATTAGGCAAGTAATGAGTATGGCAAGAATTACGACTCCCCCAACAACAATTCCAGAAATGATTGCTACATTTGTGGAATCAGATGGTGATGGTGAATGACGAGAGCCTCCTGATGAACCTGATGGCTTGTTTGCTGGTGATGAATGCGAAGGAGGCGGTTGGGTTAAAGAGCCTGATGGAGGTGAGTGTGAAACTGCCGCTGGAGGGGGTGGAGAGAAGATAGGTGCAGGAGGAGAACTGGAGGCAGTAGGGTTAGGATTGGGAGTCGAAGGAGGTGGAGGAGGAGGTGGAGATAAAGGAGTATGGGGAGGAGGTGATTCCTTCGGTGGTGGGGTATGGTGTGAAGGTGGTGGAGACTCTTTGGGAGGTTTAGTGGGGGCAGGGGGAGGAGGAGAAGTTGGTGAGGCCGGAGGTGGTGAGGCTGGAGGAGAAGGGGGAGGGGATGTTGGAGGGGCTGGTGGAGGAGAAGCAGGTGGAGGTGACTTTGGTGGAGCTGGTGGAGGTGACGCTGGTGGGGGCGATGCAGGCGGAGATGAAGCTGGTGGTTTTGATGCTGCCGCTTCTGGAGGATGTTGTAGAGAGCCTAGAGACGTTTCAATAGAATTCTGTGACGGAGCAGTCTGAGGAGGTGTTGCCATTTGACAAAAATGAAGCCCCCGGAAAAATATTCACTTGGGAAGCTCAAATTTCTCCCATAAAACTGCTCTTCACAACAATTCAGAGCCCCTAAACACAAATGGATTCATTGCCAACATTATTCAAAACAACAAGAATATCATCAATATTTTGCAGAAATTCATTCTAGAAACAAGATAGTATTAATGAAAATGCAATAAGAAACTAAGATGTACATGACAGAGAAATTGTAGTAAGGTAGGTACCTTTGAGAAGAAATTTGCTGGGGTTCCCAACCTCAAGATTAAGAGAGCGAGAGAGAGAAAAGGCATTGCATTATGATTTCTGCATGTTACAAAAGCTACCTTTTGTCTCCTACAAAGAAGGGTCTCTCCTTAATTTCTTTCCCAAATTAACCCCTATTTTAGGCAGGAATCAGTTACATTTTTATTTTCTTTTTTAACACCAGATCCGTGTATTGGCCTTTCTAATTTTATTACTCACCAATAGTTTATTCGAGGGGCGACAGCGATTCTCGATTCCACCTCATTCAGATTCTTTCAAGTTTGTCGAAATTAAGGAACGAAAAGGGGGAAAAAAAAAGTTCACTATTTCAAGAATATTGTCCATTATTACATATATCCATTCTTATGTCTTACTATACATACCTTCCTACCGTCCTACTTAAATATGAAAATCTCGAAATATAGTATCCCGCTATTTTTTACTACCTGAGGCTAAAGGGATTTGTTTCACTTCCATTGATTCTTCCAAAAATAGTCTGCGGGCCTTCCCCCTCGATTAGTTTCTGTGTATGTTTGATATTGATTAAAAATATGTTGTTTAGAGACTATAAATCAATCTGTTATTGACTATTCGTATTGATAAAACTTCCTTTAATGTTGGTTTGTTTTACAAAAGATGTAAAATGAACAATTAGGTTATAATAGAAAGACAAATCTGTTAAATCAACACAAACAGGATCAAAATGAAGAAAAAGAGAGAAGAAATCCAGAGCTGATTGGTTGCATTAACACACTCTATTCTTGCAAAGATGTACTGTCGAAGAAATAGTTTTTTTTTAGGAAGACAGCTATGAATAGGTACAAATTAAATACTATGTGCAAGGTTGTTTAAGCATAAAATATTAACATACTTAAAAAGGTTGAACCCCAACCTTGAGGGCTTCCATCGCCCTGCCCCTGAAGTATCATGAGGGAGATAAACCGTAGGATGTGCTCTAGCATGCCGAGGAATTAGAGCTTGTCCATACACTGGTGCCCACAAAGAGTTCAATTTCATATCTCAAAAATCGAACCCTCACACTGCGACTGTCAGTAAAGCTGAGACTACCTTACTCCTGTCCTTTATATACTAGTTATTACTTATTATCCAAGAAGTTTTATAAACATAACCAATTTTCGTAGGTAAAATTTAAAAGTGTGTTACTTTTTATTAATCAAAATTATTTTTTTGGATGAATATTTTGTCCCTATAGCTATAAATATGGGATCTTTTTATCAATAGAAGACATATTGATTCTTTCATCTCAAAAAGTAAATGCTAATATGAAATTATTTCTTGATCGATATTAAATGAATTTTGTTCAATGATACCTATTTATAGTTACCTGTGAAACGATAAGAATGTAAAGTGATAAGGATAAAAATAAAAGTCACAAGGACTCTAATCTACATTTTATAATATGAATTACAAGTCTGAAACAAATATGACAATGCTAAAGAAGATCGCAACTTATGTTGTTGAGGTGTCGATCCTTGTAATTAGTATGTGATGAGTTTTGATGAAGTGGCGATAAGCATTGAGTATTATTATCTTCAATTTTCGTGTTATTTTCAAAGTTCATCCTTACTGAATCCCAGCAAAATGGAGCTCCCCTTGGAGATTCCAATCTTGGATAATGTATTAGTGAATTTGACAATCAAGAGGGGGCTTAGTAAGGGTATTTACCAGCTGATCATTGAACGAAAAATGAACCTGTTCAAACATGGTTTGAAACGATATAACTGTTATATTATTGAGAAAGTGAAAGTATAAGTCATCATATTCATATGTGTCGATTAAATTAATGAATATATCTATCAATTTTTGTACATGTCATGTGCAATTGAAATATTACAATATAAATAAGTTCCACTTATTATTTTTCAGGGAACAAATAGGTTGTGATTGCTTTTACTCATATTTATACACATAACAACAAAATGTTGTTTTCATGTCTAGTAATGACTCTTGTGTCGTTCCGAAGTTTTCACCTATATTCAATTTTTTAAAAAAACAACATTTTATAATGGACTCCCTAACATTTGTAACATAGAAAGTTTGACAATGTCATAACTAACATAAATGAGTTCACTATTGGTTCTCGGGACATAAATAAGGTGTGGCTACTTATACTGTATTTGCACATATAGCCCTTGTTTGAGCCCCATTTTTCATTAGAATATATTATTGAGCAATAATTTGATCCCATTTTAACCACTCATTCTTCAATAAAATAATATTACATGCAAACTCAAAACTTTCTTTTATTTTTTAACCACACATTCTCTATCACAACATTATTACAAAATTCATTTTTCGAAAAAAGAGGGGGCTCAAACAACCACATAATGGCACAATGGTCGTTTTCATTTTAATAACGACACTTGTACTGCTTTGTTATTTTTTTTTATTTTTTTATTTTTACATTTTTGTTAATGTCTTTTAAATTAAATATTTACGTTTCAATTATACATTTCTTTTTAGTTTGTTGTTATTCCATGAGAATGGTATGTATTACGTTATTAGAAATATAAGCATATATGAGAATGACACAAGTACCATTATTGAACTTATGAGATAGAGATGAGAACGACGTAAGTGCTGTTATATTTGTTACAAGCTATCATGAGAATGGAACAAACATCATTACTAAGATGAAAATGTTTATAATTGTGCTAGAATAAAATCAAAATATAGGAGAAATCAATATAATGATACAAAAGCCGTTACTGAAATGAAAACGACCCTTCTGTTGTTCTATGTCTAATTATAAATTAAGAAATATGCTCATTAATTGTTAGTCTAGCTTGCCATTGATAGCACAACTATCGTTATGATTGTAAATTTACTTGTACATAAGAATGACACTTGTGTCGTTACTAAGATGATGATGTTTATAAGAATTTTACAACTATTATTATACTTGAAAATATACTTGTCTATGAGAATAATATTTGTATCGTTACTGAGATGAAAACGTTTATGAGAATGACACAACTGTCACTATATTTGATTTATAAATGTCCATGAAAATAGCATAAGTGCCATTTAAAATATTTAAAAAGTCCTTTAGAACGGTTTCAATACTATTATTAAAATGAAACGTTCTAAGAGAACAGCACAAGTGACGTACATAAATATAAACTTCTATTATTATTATGAGAACTGCACAACTTAGGGTGTTCAATTCTAAAGGTCGTTGCGTTGAAAACAAACGAGAATAAAGGATAAATTAATAGAATAGCTCAAATGTCATTACTGATAATAAAATAGCACTTGCACTGTTCTATCTATCATTACGAGTTTAATCAACCACGATCCATCGCTGCCTTGTGAAAGAATAAATTTAACTCATTTAACTTGCAAGGTAGATATGGCATTTTAAAAAATTAAGAGATATGCTCATTACCTATAGTTTGTTGAAAATAATAGATCACTTGTGTCGATACTGAGATGAAAAGTTTTAAGAGAACAGCATAAGTGCCGTTTAGAGGATGAAAAGGTCATTAAGAACGTCACTTTTGCCGCTACTAAGATGAGAAGTTCTAAAGAATGACACAAGTGTCGTTATCGAAACGTAATTTTCCATGAGAACGGCACCTGTGCAGTTACTGTAAAGAAAACGACACTTGTGTCACTCTATCTATAAACACAAGTATAGGCAACCACGATCCATCCATGCCCCGAAACTCATTTCAGCTGCAAGATGGATATGTTGTTTGCAAAAATTTAAAAGATGTGCTCATTAATTATATTTTTTAATGAATCAATACAATGATTTGTGATTTTCCAACTCGATATCCTATAACTTGGTCATTCTTTGTCACATGATCAACATTTTTAACTTTCTTAAGTTAAGGGATCCATGTTTGAGGTCGCTGTTGGAAAAGAAGCAAAATATTTAAGAAATCAACAGAACGACACAAGAGCTGTTAAACGACACTTGTGTCATTTAATCTATAAGCACGAGTATGTATAGCCACGACCCATCCATGCCCTGAGAATCAAATTGTTGAACTCATTTCTATTGCAATATGAATATTCCGTTTACAAAAATTGAGAGATGTGCTCATTAATTATATTTTGTAACGAATCAATACAATGACTTATAATTTCACCAATCAATGTCGTATAATCCATGTCAATTCAACAATTCTTTGTCACGTGATCAAACTTTCTAACTTTCTTGAGTAAGGGGATCTATGTTTGAGGTCACTGTGTTGGAAAAGAATCAAAATATTTGAGAAATTAATTGAACAACACAAGAGCTGTTATACGACACTTGTGTCGTTCTGTTTATAAGGATGAGTATACGTAGACACAACCCATAGTCAAACTCAATTAGGTTGCAATATGGACAAGATATTTACAAAAATTGAGAGGTATGCTCATTGATTATATTACGTAACGAAACGAAACAATGACTTGTTATTCACCAATTCAATGTCGTATAATTTATATCAATTCAAATGTTCTTTGTCTCATGATCAACCTTCTAACTTTCTTAAGTTAGGAGATCTAATGTTCGAGGTTGTTGCGTTGGAAAAAAAAAGTAAAATATTTGAGAAATCAAAAGAACAACACAAGAGCTGTTAAACGACACTTACATCGTTTTGTCTATAAAGATGAGTATACATAGCCACGACCCATCCATGTCTCGAGAACCAATAAGATAAACTCATTTAGGTTGTAATATGGACATAATATTCACAAAAGTTGAGAGATATGTTCATTGATTACATTTTCTAACGAATAAATACAATGACTTGTGATTTCACCAACTTAATATCGTATAATCTATGTCAATTCAACTGTTCTTTGTCTCATGATCAACTTTTCTAACTTTCTTAAATTAGGAGATCTAATGTTTGAGGTTGCCGCATTGGAAAATAAGTAACATATTTAAGAAATAAACAGAACGACACAAGATCTATTAAAACCTGAGAGATATGCTTATTATTTATATTTTAATTAACCAATAGAATAATTTATGCTTTCACCAAATCGACATTATGTTATCTATGTTATTTCAATCGTTCTTTATCATATGAACAACCTTTTCATTTTACTTATATTAGAGTGCTTGATTTCTTTCCCTTGAAAATAAATAAAAATATTGGAGAATTCAACGGAACGACATAACTGCCTTTATTGAGAAAAAACGACCCTTATATCGTTGTATTTGTAAACACAAATACAAGCAGTCATGCCCAATTCTTATTTCAAAAAATAATAAGTAAAACTTGTTTATGTTGTAATACGCACATAAAATGTACTAATGTTAGGAGATATGCTCATTAATTTAATCAACGCATATGAGTAGGATGATTTGTGCTTTCACCATTTCCATAATATAAAAGTTATGTCATTTCAACCGTTCTTTATAATATGGTCAACATTTCTATGTTACATGTATTATGGAATCCGTTATTAGAGTTTATTTTATTGAAAAAGATTAAATATAGTTAAAAATTTCTAAATGGTACAAGTATCGTTACTGGACATGAAAACGGTACATGTACTGTTACATGTGTAAACACGATTATAAACCATCATGATCCATTCGTGTTCCTAAAAAATAATAAATATAACTTATTTACGTTGTAATATGCACATAACATGTACAAAAGTTGAGAGATACGTTCATTAACTTAATCGATACATATGAGTAGAACAACTTGTTATTTCAACATCTCCATAATATAAAAGCTATGTCATTTCTACATTTCTTTATGACATTGTCAATTTTTTTTTTGTTATTTACTTCAAAAGTCCATTATTAGATGTCGTTTATTTGAAAAAAATAAATAAACCACAACAGATAACGACTTTAGTGTCGTTTTACATAACTGATAACGATTGAGTGACGTTCTACATTTCGAATAACAGTTGGAGTGTCATTACCATCCAATAGCTGCAGTAACACAAAAAATACACTAAATACCAAAACAACACCAACTTAAATATTATTCAATAATATATTCAATAATAAATGTACAATTTACATAAGATGTCTAAAATTATCTTTCTTTTTTCTTCAAATATAAATGAGATTTTTCAATGTAAATGATAAATGTTCAAAAGATACCCAAATTAATGAAGAATATAATGAAGAATAGTTGAAGAAAAGAAAATGGGTCTTTGTGATTTTGGGGGCAAAAATTGAATTGAGGAATTTAATTGGATTGAGAAGGATGTTTGGATCTTTTTCAATAGTGAGAGTATTTGGACATTTGACATTGTTTGTTTATTATATTTTGTAAGTGAAGGCCATTTGATCGAAAAACATTGATGGAAGGTTATTTAACCAATAACATTGTTTGACTGGGTTATTTAACAAACTTCCCCTAAAAATAAATGTTGCCTAATTAAAATTTTGTTAGAAAAACTAAGTGGGATAAAACTTAATTAAAGGAAAAAGAGTACAGCTACTCTCTCTGACGTTGATCACTGAGAATTTTTGAGTTGACACATTCTAATCTCATGGAAAAATTTCTTGAATGTAATGTCAACAATGTTAATGTCACTTAAGCAAATTTATTGGATATCGATATCGCCATTCTTTTGAAGTTCATGTGTATGAAAGAATTTAAGAGAAATATGCTTCGTCTTATCACCTTTAATATAGCCTCCTTTGAAATTTGCAATATAAATTGTATTATCTTCATACAAAATTGTTTTACTATCTTTTCTTAAAGTTAAACAAGATGATGCTTGGATATGATGGGTCAAGTTGCTCAACAATACACATTCTCGACCTGTTTTATGGATTGTAATAATTTTATAATGATTTGAGAATGTTGCTGTCAAGGATTACTTCACAGATCTCCACGATATAGTTATTCTTCCACGTATAAATACATATCATATTTGTAATTTAGCTTTATGCGGGTCAAAGAGATAACCTTTATCCGCATATCCCACTAAAGCAGATATCGTCTTTTGAAAACAAAATAATCTAAAATCAATAGTGCTTTTTAGGTACAAAAAATATGTTTAACACCATTCCAATATCTTTGAGTTGGTGTAGAGCTATACCATGCTAGGAGATTTACAGAAAAAACTATGTCGGGTTGAGTACAATTTGCTAGATAAGTTAATGTTCCTATTACACTAAGATATGGTACTTCAGGAGCAAGAACCTTTTCTTCATCTTCAAGTGGACGAAATTGATCTTTTTTTAAATCAAGTGATCGAACAATCATAGTTAATGCCAGTGGATATGCATTATTTATATAAAAGTGCTTTAAGACTTTTTCTGTATATGTAAGTAGATGAACAAATAGTGTTTCTGGGAAATGTTCAATCTACAACTGTTTCAATCTAATTTGTAATTTATTTGAGAAACAGGTTTCTTGGGCATGTCTCATTTGTTCCTGGCACTTTAAGTCATTCAACAACTTCATATATATGTCACTATCAAGTGAACCATACAAATATGTAGTTACTACATCCATAAGGCGAATATCGATCTTTTGTGACACGATTAAACTGATTAAAAATCTAAAAATGATGGTGTCCATTAGGGGGAATATGTTTCCTCATAATCAAATTTCAGGTCTCTATGAGAAACCATGAGCTACGAGTTAAGATTTGTATATTGTAATTTCATTATTTTCATTTCTTTTTCATACAAAAATCCATTTGTATCCTATATGGATTATATTTTCAGGTGTTCAAATTACATGTCCAAAAAATTTTCATTTCTAAGAAATTCAATTCCGCTTGTATGACCTCTTTTCATTTTGATCAATTATTTTTATTTTGACAGTCTTTAACTAACTGTAGTTCATAATCCTCATTTTACATAATATCAAAAGCCATATTAAAAGCAAAAAAATTCTCTATAACAATATTATTCTAATCCCATAATTTATAAGATAGCATATAATTTATTGAAACCTCATTATTTCAAATACTTGTGGTTCTTCGGGAAACATATTTTCAATATTTCATTAATTAATCTTTTCTAATGTTACTTCTTTTGTAGTTTTCAGTTGTTTTTCTCTTGTACCTTTCTTTTTTGAGGTAAAAAGTCTTTTAAACCAATTGGTCGACCATACTTCTAGCGTATTTGAGATTCATTTACTACAACAAATTTTCCTACATGGATATCAATTTTTACTAAAATATTTTCTACTAGAATATATGATTTTATCACTTTTTGTGTCAACAAATACATTAGGTAATTAATTTGTAACCTTTTGTAAATTAATGATTTTTTTCAACCTCTTGCTCACATTGATTGTTGCGAGAGTCAAAATGAGATAGAATTGTTTCATTTCAATAAATTTTACTTTATTTTTCAGAATGTAATTTTTCCTTCCAAAATTGGGAAAGTCATTTAATCAAAATGCCAATATGTAAAACATGCAATAAATATATTACCCGTTAAAGGTTCAAAATACCCAATAATATATGATAAATCAAAGGCCACATAAATCTCAAATCTTCTTTGGGGACCCATTTAGTACGTTGTGGGTGGTGAAATAGGGATTTGGACTGCCCAACCAAAAACTTGTAGGTGAGAAATATCAGGTTCATGACCAAATTCAAGTTGCAAAGGTGAATATTGATGATAGGCAATTGATTTTATATGAACCAACGATGCAACATAATATGGTATGACCCCAAACAGAAGTTGGAGGTTTTGTTTTTATAAGTAATGGTCTAGCAATAAGTTGTAGATGTTTAATAGATGACTCCGCTAAACCATTTTGTGTATAGACATGTGCAATTGAATATTCAATTACAATCCCAATTTACATACAATAATCGCTGAATGCTTGTGATCTAAATTCACCAGCATTGATAAGACAAATAGCTTTCATTAAGTAATCGGTGAATTGAGCTCGTAATTTTATAATTTAAGCAAGTAGTCTAGTAAAGACTATATTCCTAGTGGAAAGTAGGCATACATGTGACCATCTAATAGAAGAATCAATTAATACCATAAAAAATGAAATTGTCCACTGTTGGGTATATTGGCCCACATATATCTCCATAAATTCTTCTCAAGAAAGTTAGAGATTTAATATTGATCTTTGTAGACATAAATCTAATAACTAACTTGCCTTGAGAGCAAGTTACACATGGATAATCATTAGATAAAATAATTTTCTGGTTTTTTAAAGGATGTCCATAAGAGTTTTTATTATCCGACACATATTATAGCTCCTGGATGTCTAAGTCGATCATGCCAGAGTATAAAAATTGTTGGGTCAATGAACTTCTAGTTTGTGTCAATATTTGATTTCACAATTTTTATAAATGTATAATACATGTCATATGGGAGTGCATGAAATTTTTCTTTTATCTATTTTTCTAACCAGATACAAAAAAAAAATTATGCTAAGATATTCAACATTATTTTCTTGCATCATCTCAGTATGATATCCATTGTTGCGGATCTCTTTATCACTAAGCAAATCCATAAGGATTTGCTAGAATAAATTGTATCGTCAATATATAATTTTATATTATTTGATAAAATAATACAAGTTCTTCTAGAGTTGTCAACGATATTCGATGCACCTGATATTGTATGAACATTATTTTTTGCTAACGTTGAGTCCAAAAAATATTTTGTCTTCAAGAATGATAGTGTAGTTGTACTATCAATCAAACAGGTATTTTGATAATCCATCATAAATTTATAAATATAACAAAATATATATATATATATATATATATATATTTAAAAAAATTGAATTTAAATTTAAAAGGGTAAATATAATTCAATTTGTGAAATTAGCGGTGCATAATAAAATTTCAATTTTTTCGTAAAGTAAAAATATATTTTAAACTAAATTTCTAAAATAAAGGTAAACATAGAAAATAAACTAATCTATATCTTCCATCATACCACCCCCAACCAAATGATCAATATTTCCATTTGGATCAGCAAAGAAATCGGAGACATCTAAATAAGTCACATCAATGAGACAATCATAATCAGCAATAATTTTCTGCATTTTCCCCTTTCCCTTGATTGATTTTTCATTCCACTGGATGTTTTGCCATATGACAGGTATGTGCCCAATATTATTTCATTCCACATCTAAAGTAACTTTCTATGTGTGCATTTTTTGATGTGTTACTTTCGCTTGCTTCGTGCTTTATGAAATTGTTACCTTGCTAGAGATAGCTTTTGTTTATTATTTCATCCATGGTTTGTTCCACATGTACGTTCATGTCCATGTCCAAATCTGTGTCCACGTTCACGTTCATGTCCTTATCTTGATATTGCATTTGCTTTATGCAATACAATACCTTTTATTTCAGGTAATGGTACAAAATCAGTTGGATGTAACCTGTGATTTTTCATTAGCATTTTATTATTTTGTTCTGCCACAAGCAATCAAGATATAAGTTCTGAGTACTTTTTAAAACTACGCTCACAGTATTGCTGCAGAAGCACATTACAGGTACAAAAGGTAGAAATAGTTTTCTACCAATATGTCTTCATCAGTGATTTTTTCTCCACACAAGGTCAAATTTGAACATATTTTGAACAATTTAGAATTGTACCCACTAGTAGTTTTGAAATCTTGCAAATGAAGGTGCATCCGCTCATAGTAGATTTTGGGGAGACTATAGTCCTTTGATAATCAAATCTTTGAGTCAATTTTTCCAAAGAGTATGTGGATCTTTCTTAGTGAGATATTCACTTTTCAATCCACCGTGAAGATGATGACGAAAGAAGATAAATACTTTTACACGATCCTATAGAGATTCTTTAATTCCTTCTTTTTATTTTTTCTCTCAGACTTATTGAGATAAGATGGATAATAGCATCGAGTATCCATGACAGATAATTTTTGCCAAATATGTCAAGTACAGCAAATTCAAGTTTTGTATTATTTGTCATTTGATTAACTACACAATATAGAAAATACAATTAATTTCAAATAATATGATTAAATATCATATAAAAGTTAATAAAATAGTCAATATCAACATGACATAAGTTACGTATTTTCCTTTAAGGATAAAAAGCATGTGCTACTATGGGAGCATGTTGTATTTTACTATTACTTTTTCAAAAGCAATATGTCAATATTCTTTTGCGATATTAGAAAAATATAGTTCGTGCTCTTCAAGGGCAATTAATATTCTTCAACAATATTAATTATAATGTTATGCTACTTCGGGAGTAACAACAATTCAATCATAATATTATGTTACTTCAAGAGCAACAACATGATAAAATATCAATTTATAACTTATAATAGAATGCCTAAAGTTATTTAATCAGATTAAAAATATTAATTACCATACATACATAAATGTAAATTACCAAACATTCATTAGGAAAAAATCTTCATATACCTAAGTTAATGGTTGAATAAAATTCACGAGTTATTAAATAAAGTAGCATATGTTATTAATTTACGTGCATGTCAACGCAACCTCTGGATAAACTAAAATGAATCGCGATTCTAATATTGAAAAATTTGGGAATGGAAAAATCAAGGGATAACCACATATCTACTATATTATATAAACATGTTTCACAATTAACAAAGTTCCTTAAAACTTTCATAATCCAGGTGATAATTGAAAATATTAAATATATAAAAATATAATGTTATATACGTTAAATTTGGATAAAAAAATTATAATCTTCTACAAATTACTAATATGCCATAATTAAATACATTTTTTATTTTCCAACCATAATCAAACAAGATTTTCTCTCTCTACAAAACGGGTTCCACAAAAACTCTCTTTCTAAACAACAGATTCACCAAAAACTCTCCAAAAACATCACGAAAATTTCCCTGGCATTCTCTGCAATCGATCAATAACGTCGATATGCTGGTAATTTTCATTTAATTGGAGAAAGTCGAAGTTCGAGTATGGAAGAATTCAATTTGCCCAAAGCAGAAACTGAAGTTTTTTTATATGATTTCGAAGGTAAGCATATAATTACTTAGTATAGCTTATGATTTTGAAGAAACAGGTGTTTTCGAAACTATTGAAACATTTATCCAAACATAATCAGAGATTTCACGCCATTAAGAATAAACTATATTTTGCCCAGTGTGTGACGTGTATTTTTTCATTAACCATTGGTAGTATGCAATTTTTGTTTTTCAATTTATAGTCATGAACGTGTTGATCTATGACTGTTTTTGTGATTCAATCACATTGGTGCATATTTTTGTTAATTGTGACTAGTTGTGACCACTGAATTAAATAGATTGTGACATATATGTTAAATGTCTTTGACAGTCCATAAGTAGAATTAGTTTATTCTGTGATTAATGTCATTGCATTGAAAATTGATTCTCTGCGACCCTAAATTTGTTGACCGTATGTGAATTTCTTTACATTAAATAACTTCTGTGACCTGTATTGATAGATCTTTGACTTCTTCATCTGTGGCCTGTATTCATCAATGTCATTGCATCTGATCATTTCCTGATTTTAGTGAATGAAGTGTGACATTTTGTTATTTGTTTGTGATCAGGGATGACAATTTTGAACGTGTGCCTGTTATATGGAGGTCACACATCACTTATACTAGTGAATGATACGTGCAAGTATGATGAGTTGGTTAACCTTGTTATTTCAGAATTGGGGCTTAATCATGCAGAAGTAGGTGTGAGATTAACATATTCTTTGGATTCTAGTTTACCTCCAGTTCGGATACTAAGTAATAATAATGTCTTAACGTATTTGAGGCTAAGATCTTTGGATGGCATTGTATCGAACTATCCTATTGCAGTTGATGTTATCACTACAGACTCATGGCAGTCAACAGGTGCATTGCAATGCCCAGAGTCATCAATTACTACCATTGAGTCCTCGACTAATGTGTTTTCTTTACAACAAATAGCTCAGGATATATGTGACTCGGTTACTACAATTGAGAACGGAAACATTGAAGAAGATGTGACATTGATATCTCAAGCAAATGCTAGAGAAGTAGTGGAGGGAAATGTTTTCCGCAATAAGGAAGTACTGAAAATGAGCTTGGCCCTCTATGCCATACAAAACAAATTTGAATATAAGGTGTTGAGATCGGACAAAAAAGAGTACGTAATAAAGTGTTCCCAAGATGATTGCAAGTGGATATTTAGATCTTCACGCTTGGGAGAAACGAAAATGTTTAAGATCAGGGAAATCTATAATGGTCACACATGCTCAATGAACATTGTTTTAGGATCTCATCGACAAGCATCTAGCTCAATGGTGTCAAACTACATCAGGTATAAATACACTTCTTCACGTACAATATACACTCCTAATGATATCTCAAATGACATGTTGCACAATTATGGAGTATCGGTGAATTATATGAAGGCATGGAGGTCACGTGAGCAGACATTAAAATTGATTAGAGGTGATCCAACAGCATCGTTTCAGTTGCTACCTTCTTATTTTTTTATGTTACAACAGATGAACATAGGGACAGTCACACAAATAGAAACTGATCATTTAGATAGATTTAAATATTGTTTTATGGCTTTGGGTGCATCGATTGCTAGTTGGAAATATTGTAGGCCAGTCATTGTTGTTGATGGTACATATTTAAATGGTCACTGTGGCGGTACACTCTTTACAGCTTGTACACAAGATGCAAACAACAATATCTTCATACTAACTTTTGGGATTGGGGATAATGAAAACGATAAGTCGTGGAGATGGTTTCTTGAGATGTTGAAGAGGGCATACGTATCTAGAGATGGATTATGTATAGTATCCGATAGACACAATAGCATAAGAAATGCCATTGAATTTGTATATCCAGAGACAATGCATGGGATCTGTTCATACCATTTGCTAAAAAATTTGAAGTCACATTATGCAAAATCAGGTCACAATGTCACACATGCATTCAATTCTGCTGTAAGAGCTTATACAGTGGATGAATTTGAATACCAAATGCAGCAATGGGACTCAATAAATGAAGATATCAGGGGATATTTGGTATGTGATTGTCTGAAACTTATGTTATATGACTTCCTGTCACTATTTTTGTGATGTTATGAAATTTCTATGAATATCTGTGATCACGCATGTTTAATGTACAAACTATATTTCATTTTTTATTACATGAAATTGAAACATGATTATGAATGAAATATACAGTGCATATTTAGCATGTGGTCTCATTTATAAGTGAAAACATAATATAGTTTTATGAATGTGTCCATTTGTGACCTGTTCTGTGATAATACTGACAATCTGTAAACTTTTTAGAGTTAACTGTGACCATATGTGACTTGTTACTTGAATCTGTTATCTAATAACTAAAATTATTTTGTAGTTGGATGTTGGATATGAAAAATGGTCAAGATTGCACATGCCAACAAATGGATACTCTACTCTGACATCAAACATAGTAGAATCTGTTAATGCAGTCACGAAGGCGGCAAAAAATTACCCCATTGAAGCACTTCTAGAATCATTGAGGCAAATGGTCCAATCTTGGTTTTGCAAAAATAGAGATGACGCACATGGCACTTTCACAAAGTTTGCAACAAAATATGAGAAGTTGTTAAGGGAAATGAGCAATGATGTGAGAAATCTAAAGGTAAAAACAAGAAAACTATGTTTATTATGTTGATCACAAGTATAACTTTAAATATTTTTTATTTTTAGGTTTCACCTGCAAGTCACGCTTTATTTGAAGTGAGGGACAATTATTCATCATACATGATTGATATAACTCTACATACATGTAGTTGTAGAATGTTTCAAGTGGATCAACTTCCCTGTCCACATGCACTGGCAGTAATAGCAACATTGAAGCTGAATGTATATGACTTTTGCTCTATGTATTACACAAGAGATGCATATCTAAATACCTACAAAGAGACTGTATTTCCTGTAGGTAATAAATCAGAATGGAATTTGTCAGAAGATGTAAGTAATAGAGTTGTTTTTGCTCCAAACCAAAAGAGAAGCTCTGGATGGCCTACTGAGAAGAGAAAGAAGCCAGCATATGAAAGATCACAAGTTGTGAAATGTGGAAGATGCGGTGAATTCGGGCACAATCGTCGAACATGCAGGAACTTGGTGCCACTTAACCAGAATGACAAAAAAACTGAAAATAAAGAAAGATCCAAAGAAATTCAAATAGATTAGCATAATTTTTTTACAAAATGATATTCTTTGTAATTGCAAATTGTTTCATTTTATTGCCGAACGACGTATTTTTTGGATTATACAAGTTGATAGATTTATGCATTAAGCTTTCGTTATTCTCACGATGTCACTTATTTCTGGAAAAGGGCTGTGTAAACAAACATTGATTGTAACTCTGTTTTTGATGATTGTGACCGTCTGTGACCATTTCAAGCATAAAATAAGCTCTATGTTTTTTGTTTAACTTGTGTGTTCAAACTGAATCTGAATGTCATATTCCACTAGATGAGACCAACTTGTGTGTTCAAACTAAACCTGAATGTCATCTTCCACTAGATGGGACAAATTCTATGCTTACTTCTTTTGTAAGAGTGTCGATGATAAATGTTAAGAATTTGTGACCATTTGTGACCTGTTCATATGTAACAAGTTAATCAAACTATTCGTGACCATCTGTGACTTACAGTTATATAAGAAAGTACTCATATTTGACCACTTGTGACCTATTCAAGTCATGCAAAATAACCAACTGTTGCTATTTGTGACGATTTGTGACCTGCGGTTATATAACACATTACTCGCATGTGACTATTTGTGACCTGTTTAGACTCTACAGTATTCTCACGTGACCTGTTCAGACCGTGCGAATATAGACTTTTACATCCATAAAAAACTTAGAAGATATAAACAAAATAATTCACATAAACACCAATACTTTCACCTTGTACCAATTAACAAAAACAAATTCAAATTCAATTCCAAAACATATTACAAAGATAACATCTATCAACTACATCATAAAAATATCTGTTTGTCTAATTTTGAACAGCTATCAATCTAATCCATCATGAAAATAATGCCATCAACAGGAGTTCATTCATCTGACTTTGAACTTCCCTTTCCAATCTGCTTCAGTTGCTTGTTTTTGAACAGCAACGCTGCAATTTCAAGTCTGGCATTCCCAGCATCAAATGATATCGGCATATTGCCAAGATCATTGTGCAACAAATACTGTGCATACTTTATCACAAAAATCCCACAATCATGCCAGTAATATTTAAAGAAGACAAACCATAAGTAATTACAAAATGTTGATGGAAAATGATAAAACTTGCAATGCTCATAACGAAACTTACCCATTTTGTTGTTGGGGTAAACCACGGACAATATTAACATGCAGTTCCCCAGATTTGTCACCAATACTATCACTAGTTTCCTTCCATAGCCCGACAAATTTTAAAATGTGTGTAAGAGTCTTCACAAGCGATAAAACCCCTTCGCGAACCTTGTTGTCCTTGTATGATTTGTTGCTTGAATTATATATGTAAAGAATATGATTAGTAATATCAAGCTGCCCTAACATCCAATGAGCATGATTTGTGGGCATAATGGGCATCAACACAGATTCAACTTCTCTCCATGCAGTATTAAATGATAACCGTTCACCATTGATGGTTTTGATTAGCTCATCCTTGTTCTCAACAATGCTTGGGTCTTGAATAAACTTGGAGTATGTCGACTTGATTGACATATCAAATATGCAGTCTGTAGTGGTAGCTTTCATCTTCACACCTTCACCAAACTTGGCAAGTTGTCTTATGTAATGAAAGCATGCATCCAAGTGCTGTAATAAGAAAGAATATACATAAGTAATACAAAACTACTATGCATATGTGGAAAATGGTGAAAAAATTGTACCGTGCTGTTCAATGATGAATTAGAATCGATCAATGCATGCCACCAAGTTTTATAATGAACAGCGACAGTGCCACATACAAACTGAGCACTTATCACGTTATCTGCATCTTTAAACTTTACCCTGTGCACACACATATGCCCTCATCAAACAAAGAATATGATTGTGACCAATTTATTTCTGTCTGTGACTAGAAATGCTGTAGTCACAAAAAGAAATGGAAGGTCACAATTCACTAAAAATACTAAAAGCTACGTTTAATTTACTTGTTCTTGGGCTTGTATCCTCTGTCAAACCAATTCTTAAATGAACTCAGATCTGTACTATCAACTCCTTTGGAATAATTTTGGAACACGACGTTTACAGTGATAGATTTTGATCCAGTAGCAGCATGACGTGGATCGACCTTAACAAAAGGTGACTGCAGAGTTTTCGATGGCTTTTGTGCTCTCTTCACAGGTAGTCCAGATGATGGTGGTGCAGGTGTTTCTTCCTGAATAAAAAACATAAAAACAACGTTTCTTAAATTAGTGTATGACAATAAATCTGAATTTATAATATTAAAACACTAAATGTTTCATTAAACTGACATCTTTACAATGAAGTTCAGTAGACTCCAACACACGTGCAATAGCCTCATCAACCTGATCCTACACTTCTTTACTGGCAAAAAATGTATCATCAGAGCTTTTAGGTGTCTGTGAGGAGCAAACTCCTAGATCAAATGAAGGAGATTCAAGAACATAGTCATCATGAACATGTGAAAACTCAGGTGCCATGTGACCCTTGTCCACTTTTTCAGCCACATCATCACCTTTTTGCTTGGGTTCTATGTGAACATTGTCACTTTTTTCAACAATATCATCACCTTTTGGCTCAGGTTCCATGTGACCCTTGCCCTTTTTGTCAACATCATCATCATCTTTTGGCACTTGTTCCATCAAAACATCTTTACCACTCAACTTCTTATGAAGTTCATCCATCACCGAAGATAAAATGTCAGAAACAGATTCAACAAAATTTTTAAGAGACAACCTGATGTCACTCAAGCTATCTTTCAACACATTGTGACTCTAAATGACCTCATTGAGCTTCAAAGAATTATTTGATTGACGCATGTTTACATTCATCTTAGAGAGTTCTGACTTCATTGACATAAGCTCCTCTTTCAACCCCTTGTTCTCCGCTTGGAGCTTGGTTACTTCCTTTTCAATCAACTGCTTCAGTCGACCACATTCCTAATAAATTTTGTAGTTAGTGAAATTGTATATAAAATGTGTTCTGAAGTGAAAAGACAATGATATTACTTACCTCGACACATGAGCAATCTGGATGTGAGGCAGCACTTTGCTGATCGCGAGAGCTAGAGCCAGCAGCCCCCGTTTGTTTATATAGTGATGGGCCTACAAAATCTGAATCTTCAACGTCTACCTTCGACAGCAGGGGAGTTGCCTCACTTGTGCCCAATTGATTTTCAGAGATCCTAACATTCCGAGTTGGTTGTCTAGGCTTTGAGTACTCCACATCTACCGATCGTACACAACATATATAAGAATGAAGAAAGTCACAAGAAACAAGTCACATGTTTCACGTCACAAGCTTAAGAGACATGTGACTTTACAAAACAGGATATTCATACTTCAGTTCACAATCGTATGAAGAAAGTCACATATCACACGTTTCTGCTCACATTCACAAGTCACAAGTCGCATAAGAGCAAACTAAGTCACAAGGCACAAGCCACAACATACATAACAACAAAGAGAGTCACAGGTCACAAGTTACATGTTTCAGGTCACAGTCATAAAACATATGTCACTTTACAAACAGGATATTCATACTTCAGGTCACAAATCATATTTTATATCATAATAAATGTGAAATTCATATTTAAAACCTGTCATGTATGGCATTGTGAGCTCAACTTCAGATGGATCTATGTCATTTATCACAACCTGTTTCACATAAGATAAAAAAATATTGATCATATGCCATTTCAAAATTTATATAATCAACCAAATGATTACATAACAATTTAAATGTATTTAAAACCTTATATTCTCATTTCCAAATACTTTGTCCTCCAACATTGACACTGAAGGATGTTTGTGCGCAGTCCAATTAATAATGCGTGGATATTTCTTATAAATTCTTGTGGCCACATTTCCCTCAAGTGCAGGTATGCACTCATATAACCACACCTGGAAAGCCACTAAAAAACCTGTCAATCTATAGTGACTAGTTTGTTTTGATAGTCCCTTTTTTAGCGACAATAAGGTGGTCTCAAACAAATATCTACCCCAAGGAAATGTTTCAAGAGTGGCAAAATCGTCTACAAGTGCAAATATGTATTGATCCACCACCTTCGGGTAGGATGTAGCAAATAAGTATGAGGTGATGAGATAGATAATTCCAATCTTAACAACGTCAAGGTCTGGTGCATCATCAAGTGAAATAAAAACCCTCTTGACATCTTCACTTGTAATAACTTTTAAGTCCTTAAAATATGTGTCCTTCATTGAAGACGGTTTTTCATCTAACATTGGTCGACCATCGACCCCATCATACCTCAATCCCGTAACCAAACAAAATTCAGCAATTGAAAAACGAATATATCTCCCATGTACATTAAACCACATCTCTTGCTTGTTCGGTTGCTTGAACTCCCGTAGTAAAACTTGGTGAATCAATTGTGGCTGCACAACTATCTCCCTACAATGCATGTAGTAGGAGAAACATGTGTTTTCTAGAATTGCCCTCTGCGCAACCTTAAATTTCATCACAAAGTGCGTAATCACACTCTGTATTTGCATTGTGGTGATTTTTCCAGAAAACCAATTCCTTGATTTTATTAAGTATTTCCAGTCCTGCACAATGGTAAAATAAAAAATGTTACTCTGACCTTCAACATAAACAAGTAGAAAGTCACAATCACGCAATACATAAAATAAGTCACAAAACCTTCAAATTACAAAATACCTAAAACAGATCACAAAATTATATTTCCTACGCAGAATACCCAAATCAGGTCACAAACTACTCAAATAATAGGTCACAAAATCGGAGTTCACCTTCTTCATGGGTTTCCCGCCAGAGGATGACATTTTAACTCTCTTTGCTGAAGAAGAATCTCTTTCAACATATTTCCTCTTTCCTTTATCCTTCTCCATCATTTTCGCACCAACACTTCGAGTTTTTGCCATTCCAAACACAACTATTGTTGAAACTAAAATTTAATAAACTATTGTGCGGTTCGTAGTAGTGGAGAAACGGAGTGGGAGGGTACTTTACTGTATTAGAGAGAGAGAAGAGAGAGAGAGAGAGAGAGAGAGAGAGAGAGAGAGAGAGAGAGAGAGAGCAACGTCGTTGCTATATTTTTGGTAGAGAGAAGAAGAGAGAGAAGAACGTGGTTTCTTTCTGCACTGCACTGCACTGTAGAGAGAGAGAGAGAGAGAGAGAGAGAGAGAGAGAGAGGGTTTATGGTAAAACGCGAAGGACGTGGTTTGGATGATCAGTGATTACGTGCAGAAGTATTATGAAAACTGTGTAATTCAGATATAGAGGGTTCAGATTTCATCACGTAAATGAACAATTAGTTTATAATTATTATTAATTTTAAAATAAATAATTAACACCTGATTTTAGAAAATTAAACTTAATCACCCTAGTTTTGAAATGTAAAGTTTATAAGTATGGTTTTGCGTTATTTTTCCAAAAATCAAACCTTTGTATACAAACATTAATGGGACATTCATTTTGGATCCTACTTGGATTACAAGTTTGCTAAGTTGAGCATTGACGTGCATAAAAAAAAATGAAGTATGGATACACTCATATGCATATAGAATTATATTAATGGATAATATTTTTAAATATGTGCTGCTAATGCATGTGTTGGTAAGCAAAAATAATTCATGCATATGTATATAAAAGTTCACCATGTCACCAAATTAACTTTGGTACACATGCCACGTGATTGTATTTATAAAAAAAAAAATTACCTTCTAAATAATTCACTTTGATTTTGAGAGAGTTGTGCTGATAATATGTTGTGAAAAGAGAGAAAAGAGAAGAGAGAATAAAAATCAATAGAATTATGTGTATATTATTAAGAATTAAGGATACAATGATAATAATTTTTAGAGCTGTAGTGGTACAGTTGTCATTTACTAATAAACTTACCATTTACAACATAAATTAAAATTTTGAAATAATTTGTAAATATCTAAAGATTAAACTTAAAAGACTGATAGACATGGTAAGTTAATTAATAGCTTTTTTTCCCCTTTTATAAAGGTTGAACCCTAATCTTGAGGGCCCCACCGTCCCGTCCCACCCCTAGAGCTTTGTGAGGGAGGTAAATTGTGGGATGTACCCTAACAAGTCAGGGAACAAAAGCTGTCTGTACACTGCGCCTAAAAGGAGTCCAATTACATGTCTCAGGAATCGAATCCCCACACTGTGACTGCTAGACGTGAGATAACCTCACTCTTGTCCTTTGCACCATTGAGTTATACCCCAAGGGCCTCTTTTTTTCTCCCCTTTTATATGTTATATAAAAGGTAGTTGCCCTACAAAACGCAATAGCAAACAATAATATTGTTGTTACCTTTTATATATACAAAAGGCAATTTTGTATAAAAGGTAAATTTGTGTATCACCTTTTAAAAATTGACAATCAAATCTTTTAAGGATGACGGACGTCCATTATCAAAGGAAAAATTTCATATCTAAGAGATTAAATATTGTCCATTTCAAAACTAAGAAACGAGGTTTAAAATTTCAAAAATTAGATATTTATAAAATTTATTTATGAAATAAATAATTAAAAATGTATTTAATAAATTAAATATATTAAGGTCAGCAATTTGCATCATCTATTCACAAATTATCGAATTAATTGATCACAAATCATTTCTCCATCATGAATCAAAAATTTCATAAGACAAATTACAAGATTCAAATGTTTAGGTCACATTTATTGATCACAAGTTATCAATTACATATTATTTATTAGTCATTAAATATCCAATTTATTGGTCTCAATCTCAAATAATTGGTCGCAAACACTCTTAATCCCACCACATATCCCACCCAATCCCAATCCACCATGGCACTAACCAAAAGTCACGATTACAAATTTAGTCGTAATCTCATATTTTTCTAGGTCATTTTATTGGTCACAATCAGATCACACACTCCTCACCCCCATGCCACCTATCCCCGCTCATCCATAAAGCACTAATTATTAGAGCCAATATGAATTGTGAACTGCAGAAATATTATTCATTTGAATCACATAAAATGAATGAGTGTATACAATATAAATAGGCGCCAAAAGTAACTACCAATACAACTAACATCCACCTGGCACTACTAACACGCTAACTGTGTTTTAACTATACAAACAACATTGCTTCTAATACTCCCCCTCAAGATGTGCTGTAAATATCTTTCACGCACATCTTGGACGGCAAAGGATTAAGGCTGGATGGAGACAGAGGCTTGGTAAAGACGTCTGCAAGTTGATGTTGTGAACAGACTGGTAGAAGTTTAATGATCCCAGCATTGATTTTGTCACGAATAAAATGACAATCGATTTCAACGTGTTTTGTTCTCTCATGAAAAATCAGGGTAATGGCAATCTGAATTACAGCATGATTGTCGCAATATAACATGGCAGGAGATGAAAAATTAAGCAAAAAATCTTTTAACAATTGGCTGATCCAAATGATCTCACTGACAGTAGAGGCAAGAGCTCTATATTATGCTTCAATTGAAGATCGAGATATGGATGGTTGTTTCTTTGACTTCCAAGAAATCATAGAGTTGCCAACAAAGATGCAAAAATCGGTGGTGGACTTTCTTGTATCAATGTATGGTCCCAATCAGCATCTGAAAAAGCTCGAATTTGAATGACTGGATTAGAATACAATTGAGAGGAAAATAAAAGACCCTGTTTAGGATTGCCCTTCAAGTATCGCAGTAGGTAATGAACTGCCGTTAGGTGTGTCATCCTTGGTTGAGACATGTATTGACTCAACTTATGTACCGTAAAAGTAATGTCAGGCTGTGGTAGTGTCAAATATATCAATTTTCCAATTAACCGTTGGTAATGAGAGGCATCTGGAAGTAAGTCTCGCTCATGCATGCTGAGAGTTGATTTTGGTTCCATAGGGCTGTTGACTGGTTTGCAGTCTAGGTAACCAGTATCTTCAAGTAACTGCATTATATATTGTCTTTGTGATATAACAATTCCTGATGATGACCAAGCAATTTCAATCCCCAAGAAGTATTTCAAGTAACCCAGATCTTTGAGCTTGAATTGAGAGTGTAGAAATGTCTTTAAGGAGTTGATAACCTGAACATTTGATCCAGTTATGACAATGTCATCCACATATACCAGCAAAGCCACAAAATTTTCTCCAGAACCTTTAGTGAATAGGGAATAATCTACCTTAGATTAAGTGAAACCATGTTGTAGTAGAGCATGAGTAAACTTCGAATCCCATTGTCTAGAGGCTTGTTTAAGGCCATAGATGGACTTGTGCAGTTTGCAAACGAGCTTCTCCCTCTGTTTGGATGTTTTATGTAATTCATACCCAAGTGGAAGATCCATGTAAACTTCCTCAAACAAGTCACCATTTTAAAAGGCATTATTTACATATAACTAGACCAAGTGCCAGTTAAATTGGGCTGTAAGAGTGAGCAACACTTTGACAGTAACATTTTTAGCCACTAGAGAGAAGGTGTCAAAGTAGTCTAACCTTTCTTGTTGTGTGTATCCTTTTACAACAAGACATGCCTTGTGCCTTTCCAGTGAACCATCTAATTTGTACTTGTTCTTAAAAATCCATTTGTAGCCTACAGAGTGCTTCCCAGGAGGTAGAGGCACAATAGACCAGGTGTGATTGTTTTCCATAGCATCCAATTCAAGCTTCATTGCTTCTCACCAATGAGGTAATTTGACACCTTGATGGAAGAATTGAGGCTCAAACTGAGATGAGATGGATATTGCGAAATGTCTGTGATGCTTAGACAGCTTTCAGTAGGAAATGAAATGACCAATGTGGTGTGGGGAAGGTGGAGCATAATAATCAGATTGGGATATCAAATTATAGTGATAGTCATGAAGGTACTTAGGAGGTCTAGTAAATCTATAAGATTTTCGAGTATCATGATCTGAAGGTTCAATGGAATTTGATTGGTCAGTGGAATCAGAATTATGAAGCTGTATAGAATGATTTGTCTTAGTAGATGAAGTGCAATTGGGATCTGCAGGCTGTGTATTAGGATTAGTTTGACATGGTTTGGTTGGATGGGTAAATCAAGAGGAGGAGGCAATGTAGGAGATGGCAATACTAGATCAAGAAAAGGATCTAGTATTTGATCAGATTCTACAATGGTATGAAAAGGGAATATTTCCTCATGAAAAACAACTTCTTTGGATATAAAAATTTGTCTTGATATAACATCAAGTAATTTGTATCCTTTTACTCCTGAAGAGTAGCCTAAAAACACACACAACTTGGCTCGTGGTTGAAATTTATTTCTGTGTGCTATGAGTGTAGACGCAAAGCCTAAACACCCAAAGATTCGAAGGTTGGAATAATTAGTAGGTTTGACATATAAGATCTCATGAGGTGTTTTATGGTGTAAGATAGGAGAAGGGGTTCTATTGATGAGATAAGCTGTTGTTAATGCACATTCAAACCAGAAATGGATAGGGATTCTAGACTGGAAAAACAAAGCTCAAGCGACACTTAGAAGATGCTGATGTTTTCGTTCCACAACTGAGTTTTGTTGGGGTCTTTCAACACAACTAAACTAGTGCAATACCCCCTTTTTAGCAAAGAACTCTTTAAAAGACAATTCATGGGCATTCTCTGACCTAAAACTCTTAATCTATGCATTAAATTGTGTAGCAACCCTACTAAAGAAACGATGCACAGCACTCTCAGCATCAGATTTTTGACGTAACATATATATCCAAGTAAATCTAGATTAATCATCCACTAAGGTTAAAAAATATTTGTGCCCTAAGTGTGAAGGAATGTGATATGGCCCCCATATATCGCAATGTAATAGATCAAACAGCTTGCTGGAGAGTTTATTATTTGACTCAAATGATAGTCTTCGTTGTTTTGCAATAGGACAAATGTAACAAGGAAGCTGCCTATTTAACTTTGAAACATCACATGCTACTTGATTTTTTAATACATCTAATCGTTTAAAGGATAGATGTCCAAGTCTCTTATGCCATATATGGGCATAAATATTACCAACAAAGTCATTTGAAAAGGAATCAAGATCTCTTGTATGAAGTACATACAACCCGTGAACTTTATCACCCTTGCCAATCATCCTCTTGGTTTAGTCTCCTGAATGAGAAATTGATCATGGGAAAAATTTAATGTGAGGTGTGAACCAACAGTCAATGCACTGACGGATAACAAATTTAGTTTGAACTGTGGTACGAATAAAACATCATGCAGCACCAGTTTAGGACTTAGTCTGATATCTCCACATAGGTTGACTGTTATTCGTGTATGATTTGGCAGAGTGATACTTGCATTATCAACCTTTCTTAGTGTTATAAAGGCATCACCAGTACAACATACATGCTTAGTGGCCCCTGAGTCTACTATCCATGTCTCTTTATTAGCAAAGACAAGATTATCAGATATGGAGTGACAAATACCTGTAGCTCCCAAATTATTCTGTTTGTCTTGATCAATGGAAGCAGTATTTGAGTTTGAAGCTAAGTGACTTGAAAACATATTCATCAGTTGTTGATATTGACTGGAATTTAGGTTTTGCATAAAATTCTCCATGCTAGGCTACCGATCCATTTGAGGAATGGTCGATAGCTGATTAACAGGATTATTTGCAGAATAGTTTTGGAAGTTATCCCTTGATGTTGACTTGTATCCATGTGGATACCCATGGATCTTATAAAACTTATCAATTGAATGTCCATGGTATTTACAATGAGTACAGTAGGGCCTTTCCTTCCTTTTGACATTCGTAAAGTTACTGATCCTATTTCCATCATTACGATAACCAAAATTCAGTACTAGCTTTATATTGTCAGATTTTACGGCAAATGCAGCAGCACCATTTACATCATTTCCCACCGATTGTGCACTCAACTTCCTTTGATTCTCTTCCTATACCATTAGTGTAAAACCTTTATTAATTGGTGGTATGGGATTCATAAGCAGGATTTGGCCTCTAGCTTGGGAAAATGACTCATTCAACGCCATAAGGAATTACATGATGTATTCCATCTGATAGTATTTGTTTATCTCCTTAACTCCACTGCATGTACACTTTTCACAGTTGCAACTTGGTTGAAAGTTACTTAACTCTTCCCATACAGTCTTCAATTTTGTACACACTTATGTTGATTTGATCTTGAATTAGACTCATTAGATCTTTCCTCGGTTGGAAAATCCGAGGTCCATTGCTTTGTTGAAATCTTTCTTTGAGATCATGCCAAATCTCGTGAGCTGTAGATACATAAATGATGCTAGCTGAAATTCCCTTCCAAACCGAATTAAGTATCTATGATATGACCATATTATTGTTTCAAATCGATGAATTGATCAAATCAGGACTTGCATCTTCTGGTTTCTTGATAGATCCATCAATGAATGAGAGTTTGTTCTTCACTGAAAGTGCAATTGTCATTCCACGGCTCCATGAGGCGTAATTTTCACCTGTAAATAATTGAGACACAAGACCAATCCAGGACCATCTGAATGGTGAAGGAAATACGGACTTGATGGTTCATCAATGGCAGACTTGCTCATGGATGAATACACATCGGAATTAACTTCAAATGATACTGATTCCATTCTAACAGAATCGTTGATGTGAATTTCACGAATGATGAAGAAGAAGATGAAAGCTGGAAGGTCTTTGCTCTGATACCATATTAGAGCCAATAACTGTGAACTGCAGAAATATTATTCATCTGAATCACGTAAAATGAATGAGTGTATACAATATAAATAGGAGCCAAAAGTAACTACCAATACAACTAACATCCAGCTGGCACTACTAACACGCTAACTGTGTTTCAACTATACAAACAAAATTGCTTCTAATACCAATCGAATGCATTCTGATCTCACCACCACCGTCGCCCGCCAGTACGTCACGATCAGCACTACTACCTTACCATCACCGATTGCACCCTCACTCACAACCATTGCCTCAATAAGATCGCAAGCAGTACCACCACCACAAACATTACCACTGCATCCCACCCCACAACTGCCTACTCCAACAACCACCCACGTCCTCCACCTCCAATCAACCAGCTAAAATCTACCTTCTTTACCAACACTACCATGCTACAACTGCCATCCCACCAAAAAAATCACCTAACCCACCACCGACTTCTGCACTTCCAATATACCACAACTCAACCACCAACTTCCACACCACAAAATCAAGAAATGAGAAAGAAACGAGAAAACCTTATTTTTGCAAAACCAAATTTCTACTATTGTCAAATTGCATCAAAATTCCCAAAAATGTAGTAGATCTCATAGGTGATATATGGGAGAAGGTGATTGACGCCGATGCTACATGCAATGGCGATTCGAGAATGATGGTCACCCTATAGGATTTTAAGCTGATTACTAGGGCACCGCGCGCAGCAATCAACTTGCCGGATTGTGTGCCCGATCTAACTGCATTGTGCGTGTGTAAGATAGTAAAGGGGAGGTAGCGTGGGTGGGTAAGGGTGAGATTTTAGGGTTGTTTGGTTTGGGGATTATAATATATGTTTTTAAATAAATAATAATAATATCTTGAAAAAAGAAAAAAAAATAGCTATAACTTGATTTTTGATATTGAGATTTTAAATGTAGGGATGAGTGTAATTTCCACTCATTGAAAAGTTTATTTTTTTTAATGGGCCGGTTGGATCACAAGCCTTTCCTTGCATTTAATAATTCTTTGTGGGCCGATCTTGGCTCGGCATGAGAACCATCTTAGCCTAGTCCTTTAACATGCGTCTTCAAATTGGCCTGCCCAATTTTGACACCACTAGTACCTGGTACATTGATTATGTTTGAACTAGACAATCGCTTTCTTATGATAAAATGCGTGAACATCTCACATTAACTAATTATTTTAATATACATCAACATATAAAGATTTGAAATGGTATTAGAGCTCATTAAATTCAAATGACCAATTTGATGCGATTAATACTCAAAACGAGCACATAAATTTCAAGATTTGCCTATGGGAAAGTATGTATTCAATCTAAACATACTTTTTAAGCAACGGACGTCTACGAAATTCATGATATATTTTTTTTAACATTTATAGGTTTTAGTTTCTACAGAATTAATGAAAATCTTTTATAAACTTCTATATATTTTCATTTAAAAGCTTTTATAAAATCTTTTACTTTTATGTATTTTTATTTTAGGAAAAAGTCTTACATATTAAGTAAGTTATATGCCCGTAAAATTTATTGTACATCGTCATTTTATAGAATTATTATTTCTGTGGTACAATGTAATACTATTCTTGATAGCATGACCAAATGATCCATGACACATAGTAACAAAATTATATTTTCCATGCTTATAACAATATTTTTTAGAAAAATATAAGTCACCTCAATTAGATTAATAATAACAAAATTACAAAAAAATTATTAATGTCAGTATTCTTAAATAAAAAATATCTAATATTTAATATTATCAATAGTCCAAAACTGTTCATAGTTATTAAATTAACAGGCAACTAATATAGAACTTTAATTAATAATTAACTTAATTTTTATAAGTTTTTTTGTTATTGTTAATCTTTTTTCGTTGAATATTAGGAGGTTATTATGGTTGATTTGATCCACAAGTAGGAGGATCATAAACAAATAACAAAGATATGAATTGAGTTCGAGCCCACGATGACTACTTATCGACTTATAAACTTCAATTACTAACTTTAATTAAAAAACAGACACACAATTAATTATTCAAGTTTTAATTTTTAATTATATATTAAAATAAACAATTAAAAGTAAGCAAACAAATTCTTCAAATTTAATCTAATCTCAAAAGGTATTAGGAATCAGCAAGGGCTGGTACATAGGGACAGGCTGGCTGTCATGAGGGGGAGGCTCCATCACTGTGTCTCGAAAACCCACTTTAATCTTTAATTACCTACTTATAGTAAATTATAGTTTTATATAGATATATGACATTTCTTATATGATATTTTTCTCTTTCGAGGTAAATTAATCCAATTTTTATCTACGATCCAACTATATCTTTATCGTGAAGGATTGCAAAAGACGAGAATGTAAACACATCTAAAATAACATAAATCAGATTGCACTAAGTGTAGTTAAGTATCTCTATCTGGGAAATATGGTTGTTTGTTATTTGAGCTATGAATTACCTCTTAGAATAATAAAAAAATGGGGGATTAAAAACTCTAATATTGGTTAATAATAGGATGATAATTAACACAATAACAAATAATCAACCAACCAAAAAAAAAAAAACTTAAAAATAAGAAATTTATTTCATTAAAAATTAACAAAATTTCATCAAAATCCTAAGAACAAAAAGTTTATGTTGATCTATGGTTGAATTCATCCTTAAAGTTTTGCTCATAACAAACAAGTTAATTTATTTTTAACAATTGAATTTAAGTCTTTAAAGACATTGTTGCATAGTTGATCGATTAAGGAAAGAAATGTCACTATCAAAAGACTCGAATTGGACGTTCGACAAAAATCGAGATAGAAGTCAAGCATTTAAGACAAATCATTCAAGACAAAGAACTTCAATAGTCAAACATTGAAGATATTAGATTAAATATTTGTATTCATGTGCAAAGGTACAAAGCTTCAATTATTAACAATGAATTATTAAAAGTTATAAATTTTTATGCACGAAAAATTATTTCATAATTTCAATTTGATATAACATATTATACAATATCACTTACCTTGAAAAGTGAATTTAAAAATGCCATTCAAAAGCCTACATTTTTCAAATCATTCAAGATGGAAAAATCGAAGGAAAATGTGTCGATGCGGACGTCCAGGTTGGCCAACGGCCACTTTTTTTACCATTCTAAATTCTGAGCATAACGACTATCTTGGCTGTCCAGTTCAAAATGAGGATATCTGGTTACTTAGATCTTTTGGCGTTTTGAACTCTATAAATATCATCTAATTTTGCAATCATTAACACACTTTTAATGAGCATTTAATAAGATATTTTTGGGCAAAATTATATGGATCTTACATCTTATTCATCTTTATTAAATCATTTACTTTGAAAAACTTTTGATTGAATCAATTTTTGAAAAACATCTTTTTTGTTAAAGTTTTTCTCATTTAACACTTGAGCTTCATTCATTACTATTCATTAAAGTGTTAGTCTCTTTCTCTCTTAGTACTTAATTTGTTTATATATCATTTATTAAGAGAAAAGTTTTGTTAAATCATTTATCTTTAAATTTGTGGATCATATTGAGGTCCCGAGAAATTCAATATTGTATAAAGATCAATGTTCCTTATTAATAAATCACCAAAAGCATTCAAAAGGTTTGTATTGCACCATAAGTCAATCAATATAGTTAAAAGGCGTTGCTCGTGATGAAAAGTTTGATAATGGAGGACATAGATCATTGGTTAGGATTGAGCTTCCACAAATACATTGTTTGCACTCTCTCTTCCTTTTACTTATGGCTTTTGCACTTTTCAATTTTTCTTTATTGACTCATTGATTCCCAACTTGCTTGAATTTGAATTAATTTTTTGAAAAAATTTTAAAAATTAATTCACCCCCCTCTTAGTTAGTTACCATTGGGCTATCAATTGGTATCAAAGTGTGGTGCTCATTTTTAAATTTAAAGACTTCACAATCCAAGGTAATGGCTAACCACAATCTTCAAAATCTTAAGGAGCATTCTATAAATCGTTATCTCTTCTTTGATGGCCCACATTATAACTGTTCGAAAACTAGGGTGATGATTTATGTTCAACCAATAGATTATAATGTTTGGAAAGTTATTGAATTCGTTCCCTATGTGCCTACAAAAGTTATTAAAGTTTATGGAAAATCAGATCAAATCATTTCAAAAGCTAGAGAGGCGTACGATGAAGAAAATTGAAAAAAATTGTTTTCAAACACTGGAGCTAAAAAAATATACTTTATTGTGCTTCAGATAAAAATGAGTTTAGTCGCATTAGCACATGTAATTCCACTTTTGATAATTGGCATGCCTTTGAAGTAACTCACTTAGGACTAGGGAAGTAAAAGAAACAAAAACTAATATTTTGATTAAAGAATTTGAAAACTTATTCACAAAACAAAATGAACCTATTGTTAATATAATTACTTGTTTCACCGATGTTGTTAATGGTCTCAAAGTTTTTGATCGAAAATTTGCTAACAGTAAACTAGATAATGATTGCTCAAATCACATGACAAGAGATTGATCTCTATTGTGGAATCTCAAAAAGAATGATGGAGGTCATCCCACTTTTGGAGATAATTCAAAAGGAAAAATTATTGGCGTTGAAAATATTGGTA
>NW_019241173.1:10521-32666 GCF_002742605.1 Olea europaea var. sylvestris | reverse complement strand
TTAGCTTCCATCGGTATCATATGTGGTATTAAAATATTTCTCAAAACCCAGCAGTGTCCCGGTTGAAAGGTAAACTGGTGCAGTTCACTTAAAATGACATGTAAAATTCCATGGACATCAAAGCCACATGATTTCAAATTTATTCAATAGCTAAACCATGATACTATCAAATCCAATTGGTTTCATTCAGAAATTCCAAGTAACGATCAAGTTAGGAAATTTTGAATTCAAGACAGAAGATGGGAATACGACAACTCTACCCAGTGCAGTTTACTTTATGCAACATATAAAATTCTACAAATATCGGATTGATATGATTCCAAGTTCATTCAATGGATAACTTATGAGAATGTCCAATGCCATTGGTTTTCTATAAAAATACCAAGTAACAAAGGAGTTATGAATTTTTAAAAATGAGACAGAATCTGAATTTTTTGTTTTTAGAGACAGCAAAATTTTAAATCGCTAACGTATATTTTTTTTTTTTTTTTGTAAATGGTGGTTTGTAAATTTATTCCTATTACACGTATATGTTCAAAGATAAATTTATTCATAAAGAATGTTTGTAGAATAGATCCGCACAAAACATCCATAGAAATCTAATTTAAAGAAAACATAAACATTTAATAATCAACTAAAAAGATTAAGTCACCGGCTTCTCCATGACATATCGCATCATCATTTATCATCATCCACGCCCAAAGGAAAATCCATTCAACTTGTAGGAAGGGAATTAACCCGTGAGTTCAAAACTCAATAGATATCATCAGTGCATTTCGTTGTCAAATTAGAAATTTCGAACTAAAGATTCATATCATCGCATGTAGATAGATTTTTGACAAAATTCAATTACTATAGCATTATCATAATACGTAGAGCTAGACAATGATCATTAAAACTATTGTAGTGCCAAAGCACCATACCTGGAGGAATCATTTCATTTAAATATTTATCGAAAATCATAATTTGAAACGAAGTAAACACTTACACTTCTACCTACCTTGAATTTTCTTGAATATCGAAGAACAAAATGTGTAGAAAGTCTTTCTTCTTCTCACCTTGTTATTCCCTTAGCTTAAATTGACATGAAATATATTTTTTTGAGAGAAAATGAGGTGAAATTCGGATATGAAGAGGGGTGTAGTGAAAAAGTGACTTTCCACTTCTTGTAACATTTCTTTTTAATGAAAAACTAAGTATGGGAGTTGTATTATCATTAAATTTATTAAATTTGGTCTTTAACTAAGAATTTGAAGCATCTCTAAGCCATAAAAATAAGTCATATAAAAGTTTTATAAAAACATCTACATGGTGATTTGAACCTAGATTGCCTATAAGAAATTTCATGTAGATGACCATTGTGGCAACCCAGTTATTCATTAAATAATTGTGCCTCATCAGAAGCTATTTCAAAATCCTTTCTCTTACCAGTACCAATCTCATTCTTGATCTTCTACAAAAATGGGCCTTTACGTTGTTATTCTATGATCCGATCTCTAAGAGTGGGTCAAACTATCAAAGTTGCTAAATGAGCAATGACTTATTCTGGTGTGGTAATCACTTCGATTTGCAAATTTTCCAAATCTTTGATCAACTCCATCGGAATAGTAGATAATGATGCTAACTGTCCCATCGACTTTCTACTTAGAGCATCAACAACAACATTAGTCCTACCAGGATGGTAATAAATAGTGCAATCATAATCATTTACAAGCTCCAACCATCGTCTTTGTCTCATATTCAATTCCTTCTGTATAAATATATATTTGAGACTCTTATGATCCGTATAAATATCACACTTCCCTTCATATAATGCATGAACCACCGCTGCAAGTTCTAGATCATGCGTCGGGTAATTTTGGTCATGTTGCTTCAATTGTCTTGACACAACCGACAATTACTTTTCCATGTTGTATCAGTACACATCCCAAACCGTGTTTGGATGCATCACTATATATAAAAAATCCTTCCGAACCTTCAGTTATTGTTAATACAGGTGCTATAATCAATCATTGTTTTAGATCCTGAAAGCTTTGCTCACACTTATCTGTCCATTGAAACTTTACTCATTTCCTTGTCAATTGTGTCATTGGTCCAACTATTTTGGAAAATCGTTTTATAAATCTCCAATAGTATCCAGCCAATCCCAAAAAACTTCAAACTTCACCATCATTAGTCGGTGTCCTCCAATTAGTTACCACTCCCACCTTTATCGGATCTACTTCAATCCAACTCATTCAAACCAAAATTAGCACTTTTTAGATTTGGCGTATAACTTTTCCTTATGCAATGTTTTTAACGCTATTCTAAGATGTTCTTCATGTTGATCTTTACTCTTGGAGTAAATTAGAATGTCATCAATAAAGACTATAACAAATTTATCCAAATACTGACGAAATACTCTATTTATCAAATCCATAAACACCGCCGAAGCATTTGTCAATCTCAATGGAATAACTGTGAACTCGTAATGTCTATAATGAGTTCTGAAAGCTGTCTTAGGTATATCACTTTCTTTAACCTTCAATTGATTATGTCTAGATCATAAATCGATCTTGGAAAATACCTTAACCCCTTTCAATTGATCAAACAAATCCTCGATTCTTGGGAGAGGATACCTATTCTTGAGGGTCAAATGGTTCAACTCTGATAGTTGATACACATCCACATACTTTCATCTTTCTTCTTTACAAACAATACCGGTACGCCCCATGGTGATACACTTGGTCGAATAAAGCCAGTGTCTAACGGTTCTTGTATCTAAATTTTCAACTTCTGAAGTTCTTTTAGGGCAACTCTGTATGGAGCTTTAGATGCTAGTGCCGCTCCGGGAACCAAATCTATTGTGAATTCCACTTCTCTATCTAGTGGAATACTAGGTAGATCTTCTGGAAACACATCTATAATTTTTGTACCACTGGTACATTCTCAATCTTTATCATTTCCAGTTTTTCTCCAGAGATATTAACTATAAATCCTTGAAATGTTTCCTTTCTCAACATTTTCTCAACTTTTAAGGTCGATACTAGTTGGAGGTAGGGTTTGGTCTTTATTCTAGGGAAAGAAAATTGTTCCTCTCCCGATTTCTGAAAAGACACTTTCATTTCTCTACAACAAATGGTTGCATAATTATATCCTAACCAATTCATGTCTAAAATCACATCAAAATCTTTCATCTCTATCACATACAAATTTGCTTCAAATGTTTTTCCCTCAATTTTAAGATTCACAGACCTAGCGAACTGATCTGTGTTCAATGTTCTGCCTGAGGGAATGTTAACTTCTAATGTACTCTTTGACTTATCACAATTAATACTAGATTTAGCAATAAAGACGTTGATACAAAAGAATGAGTAGCTCCTCAATCAAACAGTACATAAGTAGGTGTTTCAAATATCAGTAATATACCTGCTATCACATTTGAGTTCTTCTCTGCATCATTCTGAGTCATTGTAAATACTCGTGCTTTTCCCTTCTTGCTCTGATCATTGTTATCATCCTTCTTCTGAGCAAATATAGGACAATCCTTAGCAATATGCCCAGGCTTACCACATTGAAAACGGGCATTCTTTCCATACAAGTAATCCCCTCGATGAGGCTTACCACACTGGCGACATGGCGCTACTGTAGCTACTATGTCCCTACTAGCACTAGGTCCAATATTAGTCTTCTTATTTTGCCATTTGCCTTTTCCTTTGTTTTGACCATTCCATTTTCTCTTTCCAACCTGTCCTTTGTCCTGCTGGTTGTACAATTGATGTGTTGCTCTGCATTTACCTTCTGATACTAAATAGTGTGAGCTCGTTCCAGCATCTTACGGTATGATGTGAAATGATGTGACATAAGAATCATGCTTAGGTCTGGGATTAACCCTCGCTCAAACTTTCGAGTCTTCTTAATTTTCGTGTCCACCAGCTGTGGAGCATACCTTGAGAGTTGGTCAAATTTTCGCTCATAATCAGTTGGGACATATTATCCTGCTTAAGTTGAAGGAATTCGTTTTCCTTGAAATCCCTTAGAGACTGAGAAAAATACTTGTCCATCACTTTCTTCTTGAATTGTCCCCAAGTTAATGCCAATTGCTGCTCCAGAGTTCTAGTTCGGGATATCGAATCCCACCAATGACTTGCTTCACCAGTAAACATGAACTCCACACACTGGACCTTTTCGGCATCAGTGCAATCGATGAGTCAAAAAGTTCGCTTTAAGTTACGAAGCCAGTTTCAACTACTAGTGGACCAGATGCTCTATCGAATGAAGGATGCTTATGCCTTCGAAATAACTCAACCACCAAAGCATGAGTTGGGAGAGTAATAGAAGCTGATGGTATAGGTGGAGCTGGATTCTGATTCAGCCTGCCAAGATCTTAAACCGCTTGTAGGAGATCCTGTATCAAATTATTCTGGTTTGCTTGAGACATTTCCCTAGAGATAAGATATAATATCTCACATTAACTTCATTTTTTAACACCAGAAAAAATCTCAACTTGATCAGAATTGTTTTTTTTATTCAGTACTCCTTGAAACCAGGATATACAATAGTTCGATAACTTTTTTACTTTCAATAACATAAAGGAAAAGATATCTTAAGGAAATGGAATTCTAAATTTCTAATCCCTATGAATTTTGTGAGTCTTTTTTGGTGAAGATTCATTTTCGGAGGAGTCTTCTGCCTCAGGTCCTGACTCTAGGTCCGTCTTAACCTGTGGTTCAGGTTCATGCTCATGATCATTCTCTAATTCCAACCCAAAGTCATCCTTATGCTCTCATTCGAGATCTTCCTCTGGGTTTGATTCAATCTGAAGTTCGGGCTCGGGCTCAATCTCATCATTGGGCTCAATTACTATCTCCAGTTGAGGTTCTAAGCTCTCACTTCATTTGTCTAGAAGGAACTGACAATATATACTAAATTCAATCGTATTTGGGGTGCTCTGGAGTGTTACTTTCTAGCTTCTCATCCCTATCCATGACTTCCATGTTTCCCCCTTGTGGAGAGAATGAATGTATGAGGTTACTCACAGTCTCGATATGCATGACACATCTACTGCTACCATACATCTCTCATAAATGTCATGTCCATGTTCAACAAGTGGACGAGGCGGGTCAGTCACATAGTTCTCATAGGATTGAATGAAGGACCTACGGTTCAACACAGCTCTACAAGTTGTGACCTTTCTGGCGATCAGATAAGTTCTAACCATGTTTGTCACATAAGTGTCCAATTATGTTTTATCTCTATTAGTGATATCAACTTATACATTATACTCTTGAGGTTTTAATATAATGAGCAATCATCATTTCTTCATGTATATTTAAACAAAATATAACTTACATAACATATTTCATAATAAACATCAAAAGCATTTTTCATAGATTCAAGCTTAAATGATTTATAAATCATGCTCGAAAAATAAAGTGGAACATAATATTTTATTCTATACCTTAGGTTCGTCGGATGAGGTCAACTGATGAATACAAGATGCCATGGAGTGCCTTAAATATTTCATTTTTCTCATTTCATAAATAAGATCCACTAAGTCTACAAAATCGATTAAACTGTGCTCTGATACCACTCTGTACCGTCCCGACCCGCATGGACAGAAACGTCACTCAAACCATTATACTTTAGCGTTAGACTTAGAAATTATTTAAAATAATAATTTAATTAACTACTCCTTTAACGGAAACGTAAACATTTAGTTTTTAAAAAATTTCCTTAAGAACTATATTTTTCCTAACATGCAATTTACTATAAAATTATAAAATAAACTCGTTTGCATAGTTATCAATGTCAAAGTTTCGTAAAATTTTAAGATAAAGTAGGGAACATCTTATAATATAACATATCAAAAATCTTGCTTCCATTGGTGACATGTAAGGCGTTAAAATATATCCCAAAATCCAGTTAACACTAACTAAATAAAGCTGTTTTCTTTTTCTATCTCGTAGGGTAAGTGTCAATAAATTCGTTTGTATAGCTATCGATCTCGAAACTTTATCAAATGTTAGTGTGGAGTAGTAAAATCCTTATAATATGATATAGTCATAAATTAGATTCCATCGGCATCATATGAGGTATTAAAATATTTCTCAAAACCCAACAGCGACCCGATTGAAAGGTAAATCGGTGCAGTTCACTTGAAACGACATGTAAAATTCCAAAGTTATCAAAACCACATGATTTTAAATTTATTCAGTAGCTAATCCATGAGACTATCGAATCCAATTAGTTTCATCTGGAAATTCCAAGTAACGGTGGAGTTAGGAAATTTTGAAATCAAGGCAGAGCTGGGAATATGACGACTCTACCCAGTACAGTTTACTTTATGCAAAACATATAAAATTTTACCAACATCAGATTGACATGGTTCCAAGTTCATTCAATGGCTAACTTACGAGACTATCAATGCCATTGGTTTTATATAAAAATACCAAGTAACGAAGGAGTTATGAATTTTTAAAAACGAGGCAGAATCTTTTTTTTCTTTTAAAGACAGCAAAACTTTAAATCGCTAACATATATATTTTTTGTAAACGGTGGTTTGTAAATTTATTCCTATAATACGTCCATATTCAAAGATAAATTTATTCATAAAGAATGTTGTTAGAATAGATCCGCACAAAACATCCATAGAAGCCTAATTTAAAGAAAACATAAACAATTCATAATCAACTAAAGATATTAAGTCACCAGCTTCTCCATGGCATATCGCATCATCTTTTACAATCATTCACGCCCCAAGGCAAATTCATTCAATCTGTAGAAAGGGAACTAACCCATGAGTTTGAAACTCAATAGATATCATTGGTGCATTTTGTCGTCAAATTAGAAATTTCGAACTATAGATTCATATCATCGCACGTAGATAGATTTTTGACAAAATTCAATTACTATAACATTATCATAACACGTAGAGCCGGGAATAATCATTCAAACTATTGTAGTGCCGAAGCACCATACTCGGAGGTACCATTTCATTCAAACATTTATCGAAAATCATAATTTGAAACGAAATAAATACTTGCACCTCTACCTACCTTGAATTTTCTTGGATATCAAAGAACAAGATGTGTAGAAAGCCTTTCTTTTTCTCACCCTTGTTATTCCCTTAGCTTAAATTGAAATAAAATATATTTTTTGAAAGAAAATGAGATAAAATTCAGATTTGAAGAGGGGTGTAGTGAAAAAGTGACATTCCACTTCTTGTAACTTTTCTTTTTAATGAAAAACTAAGTGGAGAAGTTGTATTATCATTAAATTTATTAAATTTGATCTTTAACTAAGAATTTGAAGAGTCTCTAAGCCGTAAAAATAATTCATATAAAAGTTTTAGAAAAACATCTAGATGGTGATTCGAACCTGAGTTATCTATATGAAATTTCATGTAGATAACCATTGTGGTAACCCAGTTATTTATTAAATCTTTGTAATCAAATTTATTTAAACTTAATCTCTTAAATTGTTGGGTTTTTAATTTACTTATGGCTTGGACTTTCATAATCTTAAATGGATTGAGCTTCCATAGCTCGTTTTTTGAATGAGCTAGGCTTGTGATGCTAGATCATCATAACATAATAGCCTAATTGCATTTTATTTCTCGGGCTTCTACATGGAATCTTTCTAGGATATTCATCAACTAGCAAAGCGTATAGAGTCGCTGTAGAATCAATGCATGTTACTTTTGATGAAACTAATCATCTTGATCGTGAAAAAATTATTGTCAATGATGTAGGATTGGAAATTCATTTCAAACAAATGAATATACAAGATCATAACAAGGAAGATCCAAAATATGAACACGAGGAAGAAGCAAGTATTCAACAAAGTGAAATAGAACCTTTCAAAGTACCAAATGCCCCTACTTTACCAGAAGAATGGACCTTCTCACCCAAAAAAAAACCTATTATAGGTGATCCATCCAAATGTATTTCTATTAGAGCGTCTACTGGAAATCATCTTAATAGTTGTGCTTTCATATTGCAAATTGAACCCAAAAAAATTCAAAGAAGTTGAGTTTGATTAACTTTGGATTCTAGCTATGCAAGAGATAAATCAATTTAAAAGAAATCATGTTTGAAATTTAGTCATTAGACCAAATGATAAAACCATTATTGGTACAAAATGGGTTTTTTAGAAGTAAATGAGATAAAGATGGGATAATTATGCATAATAAAGTTAGATTAGTTGCACAATGTTACAATCAAGAAGAAAGTATCGATTTTGAGGAATTTGGCACCAGTTGCTAAATTAGAATCTATTCGCATGTTTCTCATATTTGCTTGCCATAAAGGTTTCAATCTTTATCAAATAGACGTTAAAAGTACATTTCTAAATGGTTGTATTCAATAAGAGGTTTTGTAGAGCAACCCATTATTTTAAAAATTACAAGTATCCAGATTATGTTTTTAAACTTAGAAAGGTTCTTTATAATTTAAAGCAAGCTCCTAGACTTTAGTATGAAATATTGAACAAATTTCTACTTTCAAACAATTTTTCAATAGGGAAAGCGAATACTATCCTGTTTATTAAAATAAAAAAGAATGTTATGATTATTGTTCGAATTTATGTTGATGGTATTATTTTTTGTGTAACTAATATTTCTCTATGTGATGATTGTTCAAAATGTATAAGTGAGGAGATCAAAATGAGCATGATGGGAGAACTCAAATTCTTTCTTTTACTTCAAATTAGACAAACTAATGATGAGATATTCATTAGTCAAAATAAATATATATTGGATTATTCAAGAGGTTTGGAATGGAAGACTTGAAGTCAACAAATTCTCCAATGAGCTCATCCATAAAATTAGACAACGATAACCAAGGTACTTCTATTGATGTAACAAAATATCAAGATATGATTGGATCACTTCTTTATTTAATAGTTAGTAGACTCGATATTATGTTTAGTGTATGACTTCAAGCTAATCCCAAAAGAATCTCATCTTAATGCCATAAAATGAATTTTTAGATATCTTTGTGGGACTAGAACTTTAGATCTTCGGTATCCTAAGGGCATACACATTGACCTACTTAACTATTTAGATGCAAATTGGGGCGGTTGCACAACTGATCATAGAAGCATTAGCAAAATATGTCACTTTTTAGGTTTTGCACTTATGTTGTGGTTTAGAAAGAAAGAAAATTTCGTTGCATTGTCTATCATCAAAGTCGAATATATCTCGATCGCTAGTTGTTGTGCACAAGTTCTATGGATAAAACAAACACTTAGTAATGATTGCTAAACATTTGACCATATAACTATTGTGTGTGAAAACTTGAGCGCTAACCTTTCAAAAATTCATGTCTTGCATTCTTGAACAAAGCATATTAAATTGGACACCACTTTTTAAGAGATCATGCACGAAAGGGAGATGCTGTGTTAGAATTTGTAAACACAAAAAATCAATTGGCAGACATTTTCACAAAACCTCCCGCACTTGATATATCTCACACATTCAAAGAGGTTTGGATATTATCGATGAATCCTAACTTCATGGCTAAGTTAAAATCATAATTTATGTTCATGTGTGATTAATTTTAATATGTGCTATTACTTGATTGCATGTTTAATTCTAGTAGGGTATATAAAAAAGGAAAGCACGTGAAGTCAACCTGGCTGTTTGGAATCCTTGTCCCGTACGATAGAGGAAAACAAGGAAAAAAAAACCTATTCTACCAACAATCGGACGTCATTTTCATTAAGATTTTTTGGTTTTGAAAATGCAACTCTCTCATTTTCTTCTCATTTCCCTCATTTGTCTTCCTAAATCTTCTCTAAGTCCTTCATATTTCCATATCCAATCATCAAATACTCCCCAAAATAAAATAAAAAATAAAAAATAAAACCATCACTTTTACACCTCAAATCTCTCAAAAATTCAAATTTTCATCCACCAAAATTTCAAATTCAAACAAAAATTTGAACACTAACCTTTCTTTTTCATTTTTTTTAATATTTTCTTCAACTATTTTTCAACAATGACGGGAAAAGCTTGGGAAAATGATTTAAGACAACCCTAGAAGATCTCCTCCTCCTCCTCCCTCTGATGAAGAATATGATATGAAAGTCGAAGAGCCAGAAAAGCCCTTCAAAAAA
Source organism: Olea europaea var. sylvestris (assembly GCF_002742605.1). Classification (NCBI taxonomy): domain Eukaryota; kingdom Viridiplantae; phylum Streptophyta; class Magnoliopsida; order Lamiales; family Oleaceae; genus Olea; species Olea europaea. The sequence continues at coordinate 22,568 of NW_019241173.1, read as the reverse complement.
TCACCCATTCTTATTGGTAAGAATGCTTATTCTTTAAATTTACTCTTAAAGCATCCGCCATTTTCATTGAAGAATATTTCATAAACATGGGTTGGGTCTCGATTGCAACCATGGAGGAATGTGCCTATCCCAACCTAATGAAAGAATGTTATAAACATATGCATCATAGTCGCACTTCGGATAATACTTCTTTCTTGCTCAAAGGAAAACAAATTATCATTACCAAATCCATTATCCGAATTATACTTAAACTCGGGAAATGGGGAAATCAAGTTTGTCTACACAAAATCCACCTCACTTTTGAAGGATATGATCTTATTTTTGCTTGTTGTCATGTAACGGGCAAATCTTTTGAAAATCCCATAAAACTTACTGCAAATCAACTTATCCTACCTTTCAAAGTTTTACAAAATATCATTGCCAAGTCATCTTTTCGCCAAAAGGTCATTGAAACAAAGTTAACAACTTCAATCTCTTTATTCTTGATTCCTTCATGGTGGGGCGTAAATTGGATTTTTCGACCATTGCTCTCGGGCACTTGAAACTTGTTCATTCTATAGGACACATTAAAGGGTTTGATGTGGAGTCTGGTTCTTTGTCCTTACCACTTGATAGGATGAAGAAAGGGATATTGATCATGATGATTTTGCACCACGCCACATCCTAAGTTCAAGTGCTCCACATCCTACTAGTGGTTTAAAATTCACAGAAGATCATTAAAATCTCCTCAACAGACGCGTTGATTCACTTACGTCCTCTGTCGACGACCTAGTCGGGTCATCGATTGCAAGATCAACAAGATGTAATACAAGCTCAACAAACGACAATGCAAGCCCAGTAAGATGCATTTTATGCTCACTAAAATGCTCAACAAGAGGCAATGCTGGCTCAATAAAATGATTTTTGTGTTCACTTCCCTCGATCGCCTCCTTCAGAGCTTTAGCTATGATTTACATTTCATGCTTATGTATTTTGGATACACTTATGTTAGTCTAACCTCTTCATGCTATCAACTTTCATAACCTCATTTTTTTATATGCTCTATATTGAACTCTAGTTGATTGGCATCTTATGTTACTTTGAGGTAGAATTTTCTTATATATATATATATACACATTTTGCTTATTCCGAAAGGAGAAAACATACGAGATGATATGCATATGCTTGGTAGTAAAAATGTGTATTTGATAGAAATATGATAAATTAATGAATATTGTAATTAGCTTGTAAAAGATAGGGGTAATATATTAATCATATACGACATCCAAGATTTATATTCCTTATCAATTGTTTTGAAACCTCTTTACAATCATTTTGTTTGTCATAATTAAAGATGGGGAAATTATTGACCTATTGTTGACTTTATCATTAGTGTTTTGATCATAACAAACAAGTTAATTTTATTTCTATCAATTGAATTTGAGTCTTCAAGCTATTGTTGCATAGTTATTGATTGAGGACAAAAAGGTCACTATCAAAAGACTCGCATTTGACGTTCAATAAAAATTGTGATAGAAATCAAGCATTCAGATAAATCATTCGAGACAAAGAACTTCATTTGTTAATCATTGAAGATATTAGATTAGATGTTTGTATTCATATGTAAAGACACTAACTTCAATCTTTAGCAATGAATTAATAAAAACTCAACGAATAAATTTGTATGCGTGAAAAGTCAATTCATAAAAACACTTGTATAAAAATTACTCCTCAAAAAGTAAAGATTTCAGTTTAATATTTAAATCTAGAACACATTTTACAATATCACTTACCTTAAAAAATAAATTGAAAAATGCCCTTCAAAAGCCTACATTTTTCAAAACATTCAAGAAGAAAAAATATGAGGAATATCTATAAATGCGAATGTCCAGTTGGCTCATCCAGATGTCCGATTCGTCCAACGACCACTTTTTCAATTGTTCAGAATTCCGACACACAACAGCTACCTTAGTTGTCCTATTCAGGATGTGGATGTGCGGTTACTTATCCGATTACTTAGAATTTTTGGGGTTTTGAATTCTATAAATACCATCTCACTTTGCATTCATTAACATACTTTTGATGAGCATTTAAGTGAGATATTCTTGAGCAATATTATATTGATCTTACATCTTACTTATCTTTATCAAATTATTTACTTTGAAAATTTTTTTATTAAATCAACTTTTGAAAAACACCTTTCTCATCAACTTTTGAAAAACATCTTTCTCATCAAAGTTTTTCTCATCCAACACTTAAGTTTCATTTATTGTTATTCATTAAAGTGTTAGCATCTTTCTCTTTTAGTACTTAATTTGTTTATATATCATTCATTAAGAAAGAAGTTTCAAATTCTTAAATCATTTATCTTTTAATTTGTAGGTTATATTGAGGTCTCAAAAAGCTCAATATTGTATAAGAATCAATACTCCGTGCTTAAAAGTCATCGAAAGCTTTGTAAAGATTTGGATTGCACCATAAATCAATCAATATTATGAAAGTGCCTTGCTCGTGAATGTAGATCATTGGTTGTGATCGAACCTCCACAACTATTTCGTTTGCACTTTCTATTTCCTTTTACTTATTACTTTCGTATTTGAGCATTTTGTTTCGTGTTTGAGCATTTTGTTTAAGACTCAATCATTCCCAACTTTCATGAATTTGAATTAATTTTTCGAAAACATTTAAAAATCCAATTCACTCCCTCAATCATTGTTAGTTATTCTTGGGCTGTCAGTTTAGTCTATCATATTTTAATAACAAAAATACAAGATACATAATAAATACACGATCTGGATAATTTGGAAGAAAAGATGGTACAATCCTTAACCTTGATATCTTCAATGATTATAGACAGCCATTCTTCATCTTCATAATCATCCCAAGTCTCGATAAATTTCTTGTAATTTTTCTACCAAGAATTTTATGAATAATGGTATGAAAACTCCCTTTTGTTTGACCTAAATTATGAATATTTGTAGTCTTCAATGGGCTTTAGAAATCGTGCCACGAGATCACTTAAAATACTCTTGGTTTCAGCCGCCTAACTTTGGAAATTCATAGTTTTTGATACAAAACCCCTAATTGCCATCCATTTTTATGTTGAACTCCAAATTTTATTACCTTTCCAATTGTATATCATTTTCCATGGAGCTCTTTGTATAGAACTTTATGATCTGATTTCTTCACATGCTCCGAATAAGTTCTTTGTTTTGCATCTTTTGGTCCTTTTATGCTTAAACATCATGCATTTTGTATCCATAGCTTTTAAAATTGAAAGTTTCTACTACAAAAATAATATTAGTTTCTACTATGAGTAAAATCAAATATTAGTTAAATTTAAGAGCCTAGATTAGAATGTAAAATACACTAATCAATATCCCTAAACTTATACTTTTGCTAGTTCTGACCAAAACTATCTACTCGACTACTCTACAATGTGAGCAAAATGAAAGAAACTAGATAACTCACCGCGACGATTTCAGATTCAAAATTTAGCACTTCATAATAAGTTTCCAAATAAAACCCTAAAAACTTTTTAAATTATCCTTGTTAATCTGGTGTATCTTTACATAGCCAACTCCCATCATCACCTAAATCTAACTAATATTGCATAAATTTATGAACTTCAAAGTTGGTTCCATCGCAATCCTCAATGATCAAATTCTATCATTTTTTTCTCATCACATACACACACACCCAAACTTGATGTTCATTCTCTTTTTTGGATTTTTATTTTAAAAGGTTGCTCTTATATTATTGGTTACTTTCCTGCTCAAAATTCAATTGAAGCAAACCAATAAAAGTAATTAATTAGACACATAAAGATTCTTCAAATTTTGAGTGTCCCTAGCTTCAAGGCAAGTCAAATCTACTAGTTATCTAGATCTTCAAATTTAATGTCCATTGCTCAGTAAGTTTTCAATGCATGTTCTGTATTATGCACATATTTTTATCCCCATTTCGAACTTGTGTTCTTTATTTTAGTTTTTTGATGTTTTTATTGGGTTCTTTTATAGTGTAGCTTTTGCTTATGTAGACATATAGCTTTTTCTAGTTTCCATGACTAGTACAATACCTTTTATTGGAACCAGTAGTTGGGATTATATTAATAGAATATAGTTCGTAAATACTTAAACTTAGTAAATTAAAAATTCTATCTTAATTACCCATTTCAAATAGTTCACGTCAGGCAATCAAAATATCCTAAAAGCAGTTATTAAGACAGTTCTAACATCAACATATAGATGAATTATAGTGTCTACGTGATTTACTCAATTGTAGAAATTAACAAGTATGAACACCAGATATAACATGATAAACCCGTAAGAGAAACATCCACGAGCATACATGCCATGGGTAAATCAATCTACTAAATCAAATGATCAAAAATATAGTAGTCTCGATTTTGCAATTTTGCAAAATTAACAAAAGAACAATCAAAAGAAATCTAAGAACAACTCTCTGATTTTCTTCTTCTTTTGACTTGTCCACTATTGTACTCAGCTGCAACCACTACTTGGATTAAGAATGACAATTCTTGCCCCCGGGGGCATAGCTCAATGGTGCAACGGACAGGAGTGAGGTTATCTCACGCCTTGTTGGTAGCCGCAGTGTGGGAGTTCGATCCCTGAGACATGGAATTAAATTCTTTGTAGACACAGTATACAGGCAGCTCTTGTTCCCTGACCTGTTGGGGCACATCCTGCGATTTACCTCCCTCACAAAGCTCTAGGGGCAGGGCGGTGGAGGCCCTCAAAGTTGGGGTTCAACCTTTTTGTTTTTTTTAAAAGAATGACAATTCTTAACTTACATCAAACAGCTTGATCTTTGAATTGGATTGAAGATTCATGTTTCGATGTACTTTCTTCAAGTACAGCTGAAGAACACAATTTTGTTGTGCGATTATTCAATAATGCATAACACCAAATGAACTCACTGGAATATGGCAGAACTTGTTGCCGCAGGTTCATTGGCTGCATGTAAAAATTTCTCAAAGCTGTTTTTCTGAGATTAATCAATAAAGCATATCGTCGATTGAACTTGCTAGAGAATGGCAGAACGTGTAGCCGCTGATGCACCAGATGTTTGTATATTTTCTCAAAGCAGGTGATCATCATTTGATTGTTTGCTTCACTTATATAAGTAATTTACAAAGCACGAATTGAACTTACTAAAATCAAAGCATTCAACCACGGTTTTATAACATATCATGCTTCCCTAACTCATAACACATCATGCTTCTCCTAATTTATAACACAGCATGCTCTCCCTAACTAAAACATCATCACAGTTTTACCACCATCATCATCACAAAATCAGAATCTACTACTTCCCCTTTTTTGAAATTAAAAGCACAACATAAAGTATTAGGGAACAAATAGTTAGAGCAAGGGTTAGAGTCAGCATGATAGAACGAGACAATTAGTGGACTTCTTGGCACAAAGACGGTTGGTCTGGACTAGCTGTTTAGTGCTGGCAGTGGCAGCTTGAGTATAGGTGATCGCCTAAGGTCTCGCTTTGGTAAGGGCCCCAAATTATATAAAGTTAATTGGTTGGTTGAAGAAAAATGAAAATTATATTTATAAAATTCTGAAAATAGAATAAACGTATGCAAACATAAGAAACTAATAAAAATTGAAAATACAAAAATCTTTAATATATATATGGCAACAAACTTATCACTTATATTTATTTATCACAAATGTTACTTTCCCTATTTATAATTAAGTTGACACTATCTTCCAAACATTCATTTTCTTTTTTTAACCAAATAAAAGGCCTCTTTGTCTTCTCCAATTCCATGTCCAACAATCACCCACCATTATTTTTTCAACCCAACAAGATATAAATGATCTCTCTTTGAATTAAAATTTTGAAGATTCAATGTAATTTGGTTTGATCTCACTACCAGTGTTACAACCTTACGGGTTTTTTTCTCTCTCTTATCTTCAAAATATATACTACAGAGTACATACACTACAAAAAAGTGCGGCCTCAGAGTCGGAAAATTCCGTCGCTAATGGCTTGATTTCCGTAGCTAACAACACTTACCGACAAAATCGATATGTCGTTAAATGGGTTAGTGAAACCCTCACCGCTAATTTACCAACGGATATCTAGCGTTATCGGAATTGAGCTACGGGAAAACATTTTGTTGGTGTTCTGCAATGGACATTTGCCATCGCTAATTACTGACATCAAAAAAAATTTGTTGGTGTTCTTCAATGGATTTTTGGCCGTCGCTATTTACCGATGAATGGGGTTGTTACTATGCCGTTGGTATTACCAACAGTTTTCTAACCAATTTTAACAACAAAATTTACAAACAACTAATTTGTCCCTAAATAGCTACTAATTTTCCATTTTAATTAGCGTCACTAAGTGAAAACAATTTTCCTACAAAAATTATTCGTTTATAATAGTAACGTATAGAAAATTTGAATTATAATTTTAAAAGAAATGCTGCTAAACATTTTTATTTAATATATTTTGTATCATGAATTAATCATATTAAAAAAGTTAAAATACAATAACAAATAATCAGGTACGAAATTGGAAACAATTTCATTGAATGATTCCCCATTCAACAATTTCACAAAATCAAATTAATTTAGCTTCCATTTCAAAAATCAATATTAGTTTGTCGAAATTCAATCCAAAAAATATCTACACATGATCTTCAAACACTTTCAGTGGTAACTTTGTTATAAACAAAATAAACATTTACTATGTCCAACCATTGAAGATCATTGTGCTTGAATGACTAATCTCATGACCCATTCCTTTCTCCCAACATTCGAAGTATGGTTTGTTTGAACTGAATCCTCTTATTCTCTTCTTCACAGCTACCATCTTCTTCTTTTGAAGTAATTCACTATTTTCCCTTGTAAGTTGATCTATCTTCTCGCAAGCATCACGAAGTTCCTCTTGCAAATTAATGATATCAGCTTGTCCATCGTATGAACTGGAGATGCCAACTTTGTGCAATTTACGATGATGAATACCAAGCCCATACAAGCGACCACCCTTACTAGGACCTTGACTTGCTTCACACCATGCTTCAATGTCAATTTCAGGTTGTGATGAAACATTTGAACCATATTTATCATGAATTGCATTTTCATATTTTTCCTATAAAACAAATGCAAATATCAATCAATAACTATGAACAACATATAATAAAAATTAATGTATTTCACTTACATAGACCATTTGTAACTTATTGTCTACAAAGTCTCCTTCTCCCTTCTTTCATCGATGTACACGTTCGAACAATTGTGCAGCAGTAGGTAGCTTGCCTAATTTCTCATACTAAAGACAAGCAACATAGTCAATGTTTAGTTTAAGAAGATTATTAATTGGCATACTATTCCCAAAATAAAACATCATCTCATGCATACTAGTAAATATCTGGTTTTACACATCATACACTTTCATAATGTAAACAATTATTCACTAAAATTGCAAGTTCTCGACTTTAGCACAAAATATGCATTCATCAGAAAGCAAACATTGAAATCTGGAAAATTCCAAGTTAAATGTTGAAGAAAATCAGCATAACTTATACCTAAGCAAAAATGTAATACTCTTATTTTAGATGTTGTGCACTAGTTCTTGCAGCAAAATATAATGTACTCCAAGCAAAAAAACTCGATCTAAAATACTTTCCTTTAAGAACTTATACCTCATGTAAAGGAAATAAAATTCCATTATTAAAGGAAGCTGGTTTATATAGAGCTTTTAAATTTCCCGAATGGTAACTTACTACGTAATTAACTGTAAGTGAACACAACATGACAGTGGGTCTAGTTTCAGTTTCAACTAGACAGAACATGCTGATTTTTGTCATATTCAGCCCCTAATGGGAGTATATTTTCCCTTTTCATGGTCTGCAACATTCACTCTCTGTCCTATTATTATCACAAGATTATATGTCAAAAGTTGTGCATCAAATAGGAATCAATCATGACATCATCTATAAATACTAAATACACATGTGAAAGAAGATTTTTGCATAAAATTAGACATCGAACCGGAGCATTGTGAGAACATTTCTCAAAATGTAGCAAGCAATAACTTAAGGTGAAAAGTCAAAATTGACAAAAGCAGTCAAGCAGAGGAACCAACTTGAGAATGAACAGGAGAAAGAGAGTTTAATTAAACAAGTAAAAGAGATAAGCTCATATCCTTATTGTAAAAAATTCAAAGGTTTTGGTAATTGGTAATTAAAGGAAAAATGGTATACAATTCAAAGCTATCGAGTAACTATGACTATTGTCCATATTTAATATACCGCGGGTTAGAATCCGAAAATATGGAGATTAATACATCATACAATTGCATTGCTCATGCGTCACGTGGAATTTGGTCCTTGGTTATGGCAATTTGCAAGTCAACTTTGACTACATGAAGGTGCATTGACACTCCATCTAGGAAAATGCTCGAGAAACTACTTTAAATAATGTATTGTATCACAAATGAAAATGACTACCTTTAAACATTGAAAAATATCGAGCTGATGGTCTCAAAAGATCAAGACGCTTAGCTGAAACTGATTTAACCAGTTCGAAGACCTTTCTACCATTTCCCTCCTCAACAGTAGAATCTGTAACACCAAGAAGTTCCACTTTGTAGAATTAGGAGGCACTGTTCTTAATTTGTTTTTTCTTCACATTAACTCTGTATACATAACTTGTCTCACAATGAAAACTACATGCACTATTTCAGAGCATCAGTGACTTTTCAACGGGCATCTCCCAACTACCCCAATACAAGAAAACTGAATCTTATCTTTTTCTAATTTCAAAATAACAAGATCTCTCTCTTTCCATGCTATGTGGTAATATGATTAATGGTGAATATATAGACGTTACATAGCTAACCAAATGGTAAATTACTTGAGTATATTGAGATTTAAAGTAACAAAGTTCAAAAAGGATAAAGAAAGGAAAATAATATTTTATTGCAACCCTTTATATGCCTTTCTCTACATTATTAGTTTGCACATATGCACAAATCTAACAAATGGAATTCTAGTATAAATGGACAGAACAAAAGCTCTTCTAATAGAATAAGATAACCCACAACATGTCAATCATCTATGAAATTGATTCATAAAATTAAACATTACCAGCCTCAACTTGTGGGCAGCAATTGTTATTGAACCAGCAGTGTGCTTAGTAATTGTTCCTGACTTTACAGTGAGTCGGTCATTACGGCCAAGTTTAGATTTCTTCTTCCATCCTTCATTGTTCCAATGTTTATCAATTATCTCATTCCAATGCTCTGTACTTAACCATGGTGGTCCATATCCCTTCCAATTAGCTACATTCTGATCCACTACTTTCCTTAGCCTTAGTTCAAGCTAAACAGAATATCTCTCGCAGCCAATCAATTGAGGCGGTATTCCATGCTTTCTCCACTTCGTTCTCCTTATTTTTTGGCTATGACTATTGTTGCTAATGTATGTACCAACCATTAGTATGCAACAATAAATTTATGAGGACAACAAGTATATTTAAATGAAATTTATGCTTCCTGAAATCTTTCCCACAAGAAATTTTTTGTGTCAACTGGCAACAAACTAAATGTAGGATAAGGTCCACCCCCAATAAGATTTTAAATTAGTACTTACAGCACGTGATGCTGAGATAGTAATGAATCTAAAAGCATGAAAACAGAGGCAGGAAACTTAAACCAGATAGCATGGAACTTAAAGAAGTGAGGGATTCAGGCAAATAGTAGGAAAACTGAAGCAAACAACAATTTTACCTTCTTCAAAATGTAACTTGCTGATTTTTTTAAAGCAAATGAATGCATTTTTTTGTCTTTGTATCTTCAAAAACTGAATTGAAGTAGAAAGTAATTGGGGGAATAATTCACACAAGTTGATTGCAATGTCAAAGCAAAACCAACATTTTATCCTGCACAAAGTGCTTTGTCTTCTTTCCAATTTTAAATCTCCTAAACTTAATCAATAGCAAAAATTCTAAAACTTAATAAATCACAGCCTCCCATAACTTTTTTTTATTGCAGCTGATCCAAACTTATCAGCACATAAGTTTTGTCTATAAGGTTGTAAGGTTGCATAGAACACCGGACCTTCTAATCTATACAACTTGTCAAAATGTAGGAGATAAAATCTGAATTATGTGCTTTTACATGGTGATTTCTTCTAAATGTATGAGAGTAACCTGAAAAATCATAAAGGATATTCATTTACTTCGATGGTTAACATTGTTAAGCATAAATCATTAACCACACAAGTAGTGCAAAGTATACATCCTCTTTAGTAAGTTTTAAAACCAGTGAAATCATTTTACATTCAACACAAACTAAAAAAAGGTTAGGATACATACCTATCATCTCTCACAGTTAAAAGAATTCTTCCAGTTTCATCTGGACAACCATTCGCACCGTGGTTAGGACCCCTTTTCCTACCATCAGGTCTATCGTTGTCCTCTAAAGAAAGAGATATATCAGTATCCTCATAACTAGTTTCAGTCCAGCCATTGTGTTGAGTTTTTGGAAAAATTTGGGGGGAGGGGAGGGGGGAGGGGGGGGGGGAGGGAGAGGGGGAGACGCCGGCTTTGGTGAATTTGAAGGAAAATGTTGTATAGATAAAAATATAAATTCATGATAATAATATGCAAAAATTAATAAATCTTAGATCTAAAATATTAAACCCTTTACAATTAGTTGGTATTAGATAACAAATCAATTTCAAATGGATTAATATGGAAAAAAATTTGATTTTTGTAGGGAATAGTTATTATTAATGAACATAGGGAGAGGGAGAGGGGGAGACGCCGGCTTTGGTGAATTTGAAGGAAAATGTTGTATAGATAAAAATATAAATTCATGATAATAACATGCAAAAATTAATAAATCTTAGATCTAAAATATTAAACCCTTTACAATTAGTTGGTATTAGATAACAAATCAATTTCAAATGGATTAATATGGAAAAAATTTTGATTTTTGTAGGGAATAGTTATTATTAATGAACATATTAAAATCAAGGTGTGAAAATTGTTATTTAGTAACGCATTGTTGATCGCATGATAGGTTAATCATGTTACGAATACATGATGTGGTCGTACTATTTGATTTTTCCAATCCATAATGTCTACAAATAGCTTGATCCTCCAGTTTTGAAATCCTCAACTCTCGAGTGCGATTTTGTTATAATTTTCAAAAGATATTGAGTTCTTCGACTGTTATCACATTGTGTTCCTCCCATATTGATGCAGAAGGGTTCGAATCAAGCAATGCCGAGTTGTTAGATAGCACGTCGATAGTGCTAAGATACCATGAGTCGGCAGATCGACGCAAAGATGGCAATTGATCGCAATCTTTTTCCTAATTGTGGCAGTTTTAAAAACGTTTAGAAAGTTGGTCATAACTTTCGCTACGGTTATCAGAATCGCAATTATGACCCCAATTCCAAAAGCTCTTTTCAGTGTGGACGTCATGGCCTGTGCATCATTTTCGAGGCCAAAATCCACTGTTTTCCCTTCCAATTTCCCATTTTTGTTATTTTTTCCATTTCTAATAATATTTCGTTTGTCGTTTTCTTGATGATTATTAAATCGATTTAAGCCAGACTTTTGGCAAATTACTTCTTTTATTACGTAGTTTATTTTGGTATGATTATTGAAATTTTGCTATTTTTTTATCTATATACTTCCTTATAATCCAGAAATTCAGCATCGTCCTTGTGGTGATATACAGTATCTAGCAAATATGTATAAAATCACTCCCTGTATATGAAATGGGTAAAAAAACAGTTTGTGAAAATTCTATGCAAATACAGTGAGCTTTTTGCAAATACGGTAGGCAACATATACGGTAAGGTGCAAATTGTAGCGACCCAATTTTATTTTTTTTTTACTTTATAAAAATCAAATAAATTTTTTTATTTTAAAACTTAAGTCACTACCAAATGTTTCTTAAAAAAATATAAATGGGTTAATAATGATATTATCCCTTGTCAATAACCTAAAGAAATCTTAACATGTGAAATAAAAATCATGTTATGATGAACTTTGAAGAAAAATATATAA
>NW_019241173.1:0-9014 GCF_002742605.1 Olea europaea var. sylvestris | reverse complement strand
TCTCAACTTCCTTGACTTTAAATGTAATTCACAATCCTTTTCTCCTTCTTTCTCTTACGAAGATGCAACTCATTGGTCATTAAAGACATACCAATTCTTCTACCTTCATCTTCTCTATATCTTTACTCTCCTCGATGGCAGTTAACTTGGAATGGTATCTAACAAGTAGTGATAAAAGAATCACTTTCACTATTTTACTTTCTAAATTCTTATTTTTAAAGATTTAGGCCGAGTTGGTAATGTCACTTAGCATGGCGTAGAAATCTTTGAAGTGTTCATCATCACTCATTGTTAGTTGGTCAAATTGAAGTGTTAGCATTTGAAGTTTAGAAGACTTCACAATGAAGTTTCCTTCATGAGCAACTTGCAATATATTCCATGCCTCCTTGGCCACCTTGAATGTAGAAATCAAGGGAAATTTATTAGAGTCTACAAATGATAAAATAACATTTAAAGCTTTTGAATTCTAGCTAGCACTATTAAAATCAGTAGTCGCCCACTTATCTGCCCTTTTCTCTCTTTCTACATCTTTTTGGTCTTGGCAGGAGTTTTATAGCCATACACAATTGAATATCATGCATTCTCATACAAGGACTAGATAGAAGCCTGCATCCTAATTTTCCAATAGGAGTAATTAATCCTGTCTGGAATAGGAGGTCTAAAAAGGTGCATCAATTACGAGATATTTCGTAGATCCTACTTTTTAAAAGTAAACCTGTTCTGATACGAATGTAAATACTTCCTAGTTGATTAAAAATTCTATCTTAATTACCAAGTTCAAAGAGAACACATCGAGCAATTAGAATATCATACAAGCAATTATTAAGACAATTCTGACTACAGCGTGTAGACAAATTATAGTGTTCTTATGATTTACTCAAACAAAACACATCAAGCAATCAGAATATCATACAAGCAATTCTTAATGTGGTATACATCTAAGGGAAACATCCACAGGCCACATGTCACAGTTAAATCAATCCACGAAATCAAACGATCAAAAATACAATAATTTCGATTTTGTTATTTTGCAAAATTAACCAAAAAAAAAAAAAATCTAAGAGCAACTCACTGGTTTTCTTCTTCTTTTGACTTGTTATAAAAGTAGATTCAAACCCTTCAATCTTGACTTTATCACTACTTCACTATTGTATCTGGTCATAGCCATCACTTGGATTAATAATCACAATTCTTAACTTAAGACAAGAAGCTTGATCTTTGAATTTGGCTGAACATCCATGCTCTAGTGTGTTTTCTTCAAGTATGGTTGAAGAATACGGCTTTCCTGGGGATAGCAATGGAATAGGACCGATAGGGATGGGGGCAACCTCCTCCTCTTCCCACTCCATTGGGTAGTTTCCCCCTTTCCCCGTTCAAGGTGGGGGTGAGACGAGACCCTTGCCCCATTTACTACCCTTTCAATTTTTTTGTTTTTATATATTTGATAATTTTATTTATTGTCCCTATTCATTAAAGTGAAGCAATAATATATTTATTATTTTTTTAATTTTAAAAATTAAATTATTCAAATATATTTTGTAAACTAAGGTATTTATTTGTCATATTCTTTAGATAATCTTAATCGTTGTCTTCTAATAGAACTAGTGAAATTTTATAGAGTTTTTCCATTTAAAGTATTGAATTCTTCAAAAAAAAATTAAAAAATATATTAAACGGGACGAACTAAGCCCTTGTTACTCGTACCCGCCTTAAGGCGTGGGACGCAAAGTCTCCTCTCCGTTCCCGACCTGCGCCCCCCAACCCAATTACTAGATTAAGCAAGTAATCCCCGTCCTATTCGTAGTAGGGCCCGCGGTTATTGATTGGACGAATTTTTTTGTCATCCTTAGTTTTGCTATAAGATTATTTAATAATGCATAGCACTGGGTGAACTCGTTGGAATATAGCAAAACTCGTTGCTGCATGTTCACTAGCTGCACGTACAGATTTCTCGAAGCTGTTCTACTATTAGATCAATCAATAAAGCATGTCGTCCGTAGAACTTGGTCCACCGACTGCTTGTATCTTTTCTCAAAGCAGTTAATCTTTCATTAATTTCTTGCTTCACTTATGTAAGTAATTCACAACGCAAGAATTGAACTTACCTAAAATTAAAGCATTCAAACACGGTAAGTATATAATCATATCACATATGATTTATTTGGTAATTAATAAACTTTAGGAAACTTTAATATTAAATCAATATTTCCTTAAAGAAATAGCCAGTATTAAATTGAATGTTACCTAAAATTATAGACAATAAAACCGATAAGAATATAATCTCATCATACAAGATAAATTTGATATGGTAATAAATAATCTTAAAGAAAGTAAGGTAGCACAAGTTGTACTCAATTTCAAATATAAAATCATCATTAACCTACAAGATTGTCCAACTACGTAACACACAAGCATGCTTTTTCAATTTTTTTTTTTTTAATGGTCGAATTTCTTTACTAAATATTCAATTTAAATATTTGAAAGCAATAAAAAAATGCAAAATCACATAAAAAGTTGACTTACTGATCGACTCCGCCCCAAATTCAAAGTTACCTAGTCCAAATATAAGAGCATGTGTTGATAGATATTTTAATCCAATTAATATTAATTTTTTGACCATTATTTCACTATTTCAACCTTTATTTTAGAATTATTCTCTCATAAGTCGGACCCACTTTATCTCTAACGATCAAAAAATCAATTAACAAAATATCTACCAAACAAGCACTAAGTATGAAAATAAGTCAAAGGAAGAATACCAATACTATTAATCCTTTGTTTGTCAACAATTCTACCACATTTTATCACATTATTTTTTCTACAGTACTCATTTTCAACCACGCGTTTTCATTAAAATAATATTACACTTAGATTAAAAAAAATCCTTACTTTTAACCACACATTTCAACATTAATCACTATTCCATAATACATTTTTTGAAATTAAAGCGGCACAAACAAACCCTAAATGTCACCATTCCGTTACCCGTTTAACGCGGGAAGGTCGAGGCGGGGCGGGGCGATTGTCCTATTTACGTACCCATTTAATGCCCTCATTTATTCAAGTGAGACAATAATATAGTTATTAAATTTTTTAATTAATTAATTTATTTTTAAAAGTTAAATTACTCAAATATATTTGGTAAAAAATAAGATTTTTATTATCTATCATATTCCTTAGATAACCTTAGTTGTCATCTTCTATTAAAATTAATGAAATTTCGTGAAGTTTTTTTTATATAGGGCCTATTTGAGCCCCATTATTTTCTAATAATGTATTTTATGGAGAATGTATGGTTAAAAAATAAAGAAAAAGTTTGGATTTATGTTTAATATTATTTTATTAAAGAATTTATAGTTGAAAAGAAAATAGAAAAAATGTATTTTTGAAGAATGTGAATCAAACAAGGACTTAAAGTATTGAATTTTTAAAAAAAGATTACACGGAGCAGGAGGGGTGGGGGCCCGTTACCTGTACCCGATTCGATCACCCGATTAAGTGAATAATCTCCACCTCGTACGGGGTCGGGTCCCACAAGATTCGGGTTTGATGGGCAATTTGCCATCCCTGTTCTTTGTTAAATCTTTAACTAATCTCCATGATACCTACAAAGAGACAAGAAAATATTTTCAACTAAGCAACGATGAAGGTGAAAGTGGTTCGGCCAAGCAACCATTCACTTTGGAGAAGATGATTGAAAATGAATTTGATTTTATCTATTATATGAGAGTTTGACTAAGGGAAGAAGATTGAAAAATGGTGATTATATTGTCACCACAATTTTTTTTATTTTGCACCACATTATAGAAACCCCAATTAAAACATTTTTTTTAATGAATAATGTTATTTGAATATAGTGTAATTACATAATGATTTACATACAAATAAGGTTTCAAAACGAGAATCAGGAAGTTTAATTTTTTATTTGATTGATAAGATTATGACCTAATCATATATTACCACATCATGTGTGTATAAAGCATTATGTAAATGATTATGTATATATAACACTATCGTTTTCTATTACTACACTATGCCTAAAGGCTAAAAGAATTTTTAAAAAATAGAAAAGAAGATGAAAAGATGAACACCACAATGACTTCTTCCACCCGTTCAAACAATGGAATCTACATATTCTCAAGGAACTCCTCTTCTTGCATCTCAATCTTGACATATATTTTGAACATTTCTAATAAAAACATCTCATTAATTTTATGTTGTCCCCTTTTTTATATCGAGTATTATTATTATTATTATTATTATTATTATTATTATTATTATAGAATATTAGAAGTTGATTAAAATGCTTGGAGAAAGATTTTAGATCCAGCTATCGATTCTTCTTTGAGAAATTTATTAAAGGTCCATTTGATTCTCATTTTTTTCAAAATATATTTTTCTCTCTCTTCTTTTCAACTACACATTCTTCATTAAAATAATATTATGCGTAAATAAAAAAAATTCCTTATTTTTCATCCACACATTATTCATCAATATACCATCCTAAAATTCATTTTCCATAAAAATTGGAGTCAAACACCCTCTAAAAGAAAAGACGATAAGAAAATCGCATACTATTGAATGAAAACTCTATAGATTCCTCTGACAAGGTAAATTATCATCATCATTATTATTTTGGATTACAGTTAAGCTTTTATTAGCCAATTGAATAGTTTCTTAAAATTGTTTATCACTTAATTTCTAGATGCCAAGAACACAAATCAACAAGAAGACTATGGAAGATGGAAACGTTGAATGATGCCCGTGGTTGGCCTTTTCCAATATTGTCCACCCAACTATAAATTGACGCATCATGAAAAATTAAAATTGATATTAATGTTGGAAAATTTAATTTTTCCATAATTTGTCAATTTGCAATTGAATGAACAGAAAAAATGGATAGCATACCTCATCTTGTACATATGAGTTATATCCAATGAAAAAGAAAGTATCTTAGCTAATGTTAAGCACACCACTTAAATGATGTACCATGATACCGGTGCTTAGAAGATCACTCATAATATATATAATAGTCATTATCACGTGCGCTGCACAAATTTTGTATTTATCGTATTTTTATTAGTGTATGAATTTTAGTTTTTTTGGAAAATTTTTGAAGCAATATCTAAAAATATTTCTATGATATAAGAAAATAATTATAAATTATTTTTATAATTGCATAGCAGTATATTATCTAGAAAAAATATGCTTGTATATTTCATGCTTGGATAAGAAATATACAAACTATTTTGCTTGTATTCTTTGATAGTGTTGATATGATTGAATTGAATGTGAAAATTATATTTCTAAATTATGTGTAATTCAATATTGTAAAATTGAAAAAAAAACTCTCTGTATAGTGCAGAGAAAGTTGAACCAGTGCGGAGTAAAAATAAAAAATGTGTGGAGAGAAAAAATATCTTCGCACAATGCGGAGAGAGTTGAACCATGTGCGGAGAGTTGACAGATTCTTCGCACAGTGCGGAGTAAAAAAAAATATCTCCGCACAGTGCGGAGAGATGACAAACCAACAATCTGTACAGTATGGAGAGCAAAAAAAAAGACTCTTCGCACAGTGCGAAAAGTTGATCCGCACCATGGCAAAACTCTCCGCACAGTGCGGAGAGACAGTGCGGAGAGGAAAAAACTCTCCACACAGTGTATAGAGAGTTGAACCATGTGCAGAGTAAAAAAAGTGCGAAGAGAGTTTAACTATATGTGGAGAGTTGGCAAACTCTTCGCACAGTGCAGAGTAAAAATAAAAAAACTCTCTGTACAGTTCAGAGAAATGACAAACCAGTTCTCTGCACAGTGCAGAAAGTTATTTTCAAATTCCCTAGTTACAAGTAAAATTTCAAGATTGTAAATTTTTTGTATATATAACGAAATAGAGTCCAAAAACATGGCTCAAAACCAATTAGGTCTTCTTTAAATTCTAGTCACAACTTAATTTCTGTGCATGCAAATCATATTTACAGTATTAGAAATGAGCTTTCTCGTGATTCATACAATGAAACAATATGTGAGTTGAGTAAAAAAGGGGATATTGATAATATCATGGTATTGCTTTCACAAATGGAGACTCTATGGTACCACCCAAATTCAATATTTTACACTTACTTGATAATAGCTCTTGGACATTAGAAGCAGAAACAATTTTTAATACTTTCGGGTTGTAGGCCAAGAATTAAAGTGTTCAATACATTGCTCAAAAGTTGTTTGAGAAAATGCCTCTTGGAACTTGTAGATAAAATCTCGAGAGTTTTTATTTTTCTCTTTACACTGTGCGAAAAGATAGTTTACCATCTCTCCGCACTTTGTGGAGTCTTTTTTTTTTTTGCTCATGTGCGGAGATTTTTTTTGTCTTCATGGAGTTTATATATACTAAAATTATTATTTTTTTAATATTGTTGGCATGATGCGTAAGTAGAAGAATATTTGTTAATCACCATAAAGAAAATTCTTCACAAAATTAAAAAAATAAAAATGCATAATAAATTTTCTTATTAAGCTAATAAAATTACAATAAAATCTTTTTTACAAATAACATAAAAAATTATTTTTATTTTTAACAAAAAATATATCTAAAAATTAGCAATTTCGTAACTTTTTATTTTAATTCTCGGAAATACAATTATAAAAAAGGAAACAATATTGAATTACAACATTTAATACTTAAAAAATTCAATATTAAATAAATTTTATACATTTATAACAAATTATAAATCCATATATGCAGTTTACCGTATTTGCAGGCAGCTTACTGTATATACTGCCTACAGTATTTGCAGCCTACTGTATTTGCTAACAACTTACCGTATTTGCACCTTACCATATATGCTACCTACCGTATTTTACAACTTATCTATAATATTTGCAGCCTACCGTATTTGCAAACAACTTACTGTATTTTTATATACCAATTTTTGCGTTTGCAAATATAAAAAATGTAGAACACCGTACATTCACTTACCAAATCGAATTTCAAAAAAAAAAAATTCAGATTTTTATTTTTTCAATATAAGCATAAAATAAATATTAAATATATATGAAGCACAAAATATAAATACATATGAATATGGTGTTCAATCTTCAATTTTTCAATATTGAATTATACAAAATTTAGAAATATAATCTTCATATTCAACTCAATCATATCAACACTATCAAAGAATGTAAACAAAATAATTTGTATAATCTCGTATATTTCTTATTTAAGTATGAAATATACAAGTATATTTTTTCTAGATGACACAATAATGTTATGCAATTGTAAAAATAATTTGCAATTATTTTCTTATATTATGGAAATATTCCTAGATATTGTTTCAAAAAATTTTCAAAAAATTAAAATTCATACACTAATAGAAATACGATAAATACAAAATTCATGCAACGCACGTAATAGTCACTGTAAGGAGAGATTTTTTTTAACTTTGCACTACACGGAGAGTTTGCCAACTCTCCACACTGTGCGAAGTTTTCTTTTTCGTTTTTTTACTTTTTTTTACTCCACATTGTACGGAGAGTCCGCACTTTGTGAGGACAGTGTCCACACAGAATGTCATCTCTCCGCACTCTGCGAAGAGCTTTGATGTTTGCCATCATTTTTTTTACTTCACACTGTACGGAGAGTTAGCAGTTTGCCAACTCTCCGCACATGGTTTGCCATCTCTCCACACTATGCAAAGAGTTTTTTCTTTCTTTTTTACTCTGCACATGATTTGTCATATCTCCGCACTGTGCAAATAGTTTATTTATTTTTATTTTTTAAAACTCATGTGTAAATAGGTTTTTTTTTCTCATAGCAATTTATATTTACGAAAATTATTATTATTTTTTAATGCTAGTGGCATGATGTGCGGAAGAACATTTATTTGAGATAATTATTTTTTTAATACTAGTGAGATGATGTGTGAAAGAATATTTGTTTGACATAAACAAAATGGAAAATAAAAAGTGACATCATGCATAGTAAAATTGAATTCATTTACTATTATATGAATAGTAGACCCTCCTTCCCATATATATATATATATATAAACTAATTGTGGAAGAAGTACAGAATATAGTTTACCAAAAGACTCAGTTTGGGTAAGAGAATTATCTTTAAATACAGACTTAATTCTAGGATTAAGTTTTTTGTTAAAAGATAATGGCAGTATAATAATTAGTAAAGATTATATGCAACTACAAAAATTTACACTTTGTGCACCTACTTATAATAAGATTATTCCATCAGAGTTTGCTGAGAAGCGTGGTGGGATAAGAGAAAAAGAAAAAGAAAAAGAATGTGAGTGTAGTAAAGAAAGAGAATGTCAATTAATAGAAGAAATAGAGAAGGAAGAAATTGAAAATTTAAACTTTTTAGAAGAATTTTATGAAAGTCTTGAGGAATATGAAGATATATGTTTAGATTTTATAGAAATTGAAAAAATTTATGATTTGTTAGTAACAGAACAAGATATAGAAGATATGATTAGTAAACTTGAAAAATTAGAAATATTAGGAGAAAATATTCTTAAATATTGGGATAAAGATAAAATATTTTGTGAAATAAAAATTAAGAACCCAGAATATATTATTAAAACAAAAAATATAGAAGCTACAAATCAAGATCAGGAAGATTTTAGAATGCATATAAATGATTTATTAAAATTAGGAGTTATTAGAAAATCAGGAAGTCCTCATAGATCAGCAGCTTTTATAGTTAGAAAACATTCAGAAATTATTAGAGGTAAAAGTAGAATGGTAATTAACTATAAAAGATTAAATGATAATACAATAGATGATGCTTATAATATTCCAGATAAAACAGTTTTAATAAATAAGATTCAAAATTGTAATATTTTTAGTAAGTTTGATTTAAAATCAGGTTTTTGGCAAGTTAAGATGCATCCAGATTCGATAGAATGGACAGCCTTTACTAGCCCAGAAGGACATTTTGAATGGCTTGTAATGCCATTTGGCTTAAAAAATGCTCCTAGTATATTTCAGAGGAAAATGGATAGTAT
>NW_019241172.1:0-1718 GCF_002742605.1 Olea europaea var. sylvestris | reverse complement strand
TTCATTGGCCCAAATTGCCTCCCGTCCACCCGAGGGGAGTTGGTGAGGACACCAGGTTCAGACCGCCACTGACACATGTCTACAGACGTCAAAAGAAGTTTGCCCAACCACTCAACTTATGGTTGGGAGATTGACGGAAGCCTATAGTGATATAGCCACTCGACAGGGTCGAGTTTTCTCTCCCATCCCGGGAGAATTGATGAGGACATCCCAGTTTCATTATTTTAGCTGGATGACATATAATTATTTTAGTTGGACTTTTATTTCATAGTTGGACTTGTGTTATTTTATTTTACGGACTTGTGTAATGGGCTTGGCCCCATCTTTCAGGGTTTTTAGTTTTTCAGTAATTTTCAGTATTTAAACCTATTTTTACATTGTAATTGGAATTGATGAATTGAATGAATAAAAAGTTGGCTGTAGCCCCATTTTCCTCTCTTCTTCTTCCCTCTGCCTCTGTGATTCTTTCAGACCGCCACTGACGTATGTCTACAGACGCCGGAAGAAGCTTGTCCAACCACTCAACTTATGGTTGGGAGATTGACGGAAGCCTATAGTGATATAGCCACTCGACAGGGTCGAATTTTCTCTCCCATCCCGGGAGAATTGATGAGGACATCCCAGTTTCATTATTTTAGTTGGATGACATTTAATTATTTTAGTTGGACTTTTATTTCTTAGTTGGACTTGTGTTATTTTATTTTACAGACTTGTGTAATGGGCTTGGCCCCATCTTTCAGGGTTTTTAGGTTTTCAGTAATTAAACCTATTTTTACATTGCAATTGGAATTGATGAATTGAATGAATAAAAAGTTGGCTGTAGCCCCGTTTTCCTCTCTTCTTCTTCCCTCTGCCTCTGTGATTCTCTCCCCCCCCACCCCCCTCGCCCCTCCTTTATCTCTTTTTGTTATCCTTATTATTGAATTATTCACCCTGCATCACTATTGTATGCACACATTAGGTGAATTGGGAGAAGGTAATTTCTCGCAGTAGGTAGTGATTTTTTGTTTTTTTGTTTTATAGTTCATTTGTGCTTCTTAATTTGTGCATCTCCACTAGCATTTAATTAGAGATAGTCTCCAATATCTTTTTTTTGGCTTTTGTTGAATGCACTTGTATTGCATTGAAGGTTGGCTTGAATTGTAAATCTTTTTTGTTGATGTGTGTAAATACTGAATTGAATAAGAGCCAAAAAATGTCTCTGAATGTTGCAGTTTTTTGTTGCTGAATGCTGAGCAGAATATGTAGTCGTGCAAAACTCTTTTGGTTGTGATGCTAAGTTTTTTTGTTCGATTTCACCATCTGTATTTGCTGCATTTATTGATGTCGCTATCTTTAAATTGTAATTTGATCATTGAGTTGAGATGTGTGATTGATCAGTGTGCGAAGTTGCTATGTTGGATAGGATGCTTACAGGATAAGATAGGGACGATTTTCAAATAGACATGAAATGTTAGGTACTTTTTTTCTCAAAACCCTTCAAAATGAAGTGATGTTTTATGCAAAACCTTTTGAAAATGTAGGGATTTTTTCTCAAAACTTGTTGAAACGTAATAATGTTTTGCATATGCTCTCTTTCAGGGAAAAAACAGATTCATGGCCCCGTATTTGATGTAGAATTATAGGAAAACTGAGTTTCATGATTTTTGATATCGATTTGTTGTGGAAAGTAACGTGGATGAGAGCAAGTATGGAAGCCACAACTGGAAAATGAAAAA
>NW_019241171.1:0-1718 GCF_002742605.1 Olea europaea var. sylvestris | reverse complement strand
GAAAACAGAAAACGACCCGAAAACGGTAAAGAGAACAGGGCCTTAAAAAAATATAAAATCTAAAATTAAAAAAAAATTCCAAAAAAAAATCTAAAATTCTAGAAAATTAAATATCTGAAAAAATTAAATTTTAGAACAATAAAAATTGTGAAAAAAAATAAAAAATAAAAACAGTTTAAGATCTTGTTGATTATTTCAATACAAATTCTAAAAAAAGTATTAAAATGAATAAAGATAAAAATTCTTAGTTCACATCATTAATTTTTATTTATTTTTATTTCCTATGTTTTGCAAACTTAATTTATTTTTACTTTTATTTTACTTTGTATTATGGGAAAATATTGTAAGATTCATTAACTTTAAAATGTATATATTATTTGATAATATATTAACTCAATTTTTATTGAATAATCAAATCTCATTAAATAAAATGTCATAAAATAATTTCTTAAAATTTTAAACCTAACATATTTTTCAGTTTTCTGTTTTAAGAAACATTTTTTTAAAATGATAAACTAAATGCATTTTTGCAATTTCAAGAACTCTTAAAAATAGAAATTGAAAATGAATTCAAAACTTAAAACTAAAAAGCAAATCAAACAAGTACTAAATCATTTCAAAACCAAAAATTTTTCTGAAACATTTAGAAAATTAAAAAATGTTTGCCATTTTTTCAATGAAACTAAAAAAATTCTATGGAAGTTTTATGGAAATTTTCAGAAAACTTTAAGCCAAAAAATTCAGAAATTTCATCATGAAAACTTAATTATGGGCTTAAAATTGATTCGAATCACTTGAAGATCAATGGAATTGAAATTGATGGAAGTATTAAAGGAGTAATCGTAGGAAAAAGTTTTAGGAGTTAAATTCAACAATTTCAAAGTTGAGAATTAAGTTGTAAACTTTCAGAACTTGTATGAGATCAATTACCAATGACTTTCGGATGATGACAATCTAATAATGAAGATTGGAAGATGAAAAACTAAAATTATACAAAGATTCGTGATATACGAATGAAGAAATCGAAGGATCAAATGCCAAATTGAGGAAACTTGAGGCATGCGATCACATGATTGATAGCTTTGCATCGTAATGCCATGTTTGGCAGGACTAATGAGAAATTTCGTTATGCCATGCGACTATGGATGAATAGGTTGTGCAATCACATGGCCTTAAAATGGCTAACTGGAAAGTTTAATTTTAGTTTCCTTTTTCAATTAGTATTCTTATTGGAAATCAATTAGGACAAGGATTTTGATCTTAAAACTTTGTAGAAACTTGTTACAAAATACATTCAAACATATTTTAATACATCTATATTTTTGGATCTAAGAAGAAGAAGAAGAAGGAGAAGAATCAAATGAGAAGAAATCAAGAAACAATAGAAAAGATTTGAGATTATTTTTCACCTTCTTTCCAATTATTCAATTTCAGGTGATGTTATATCAATTGTTTTAGGTTCTTGTAATTAATTTGATGCTTTACTAATTGTATAAATTATAGAATAACGTTGAATCCTACTTTTGAAGTTTAATATTTAATTACGAATTTTGACATTTAGTCCTCTGTATGGTTTTGAATGATAATTAGGAACTTAATGATTTTCAATTAATTTGCAACTAATTGAATTCTTGTGATTTCTATTGGCTTTCGCGACAATGAATATGAATTTGGAATGGACTAACAATCATTATAAAGTTCAACTGGGGATAGTGATA
>NW_019241170.1:0-1718 GCF_002742605.1 Olea europaea var. sylvestris | reverse complement strand
TTTTTTTTTTTTAAGTTAAGTGAATAATTTTAGACATTCGTCAATGGAAAATGATTTTTAAAGTTGAGAGACTAGTTAAATATTAATTGAAATTCAGCTACCGATTTTCATTAAACACGCTATAAATTCACTGATAGATTATATTACTCAACCTCTATTAGGGAAACACGATGTTGGACAAAATTAGTTGCAGATACCTTCCAAGAATGGCAACTAAAATACAAAAATTAAGAAAACTTATCCATTGATCGAGACTCGTGATAGTATGACGTCCTAAAAGTAAAATTGTTCACTTTAAACTGTTGTGACCATTTTAGACAATTACTACAAGGATACAAAGATCGAATCACTTATGCAGCAATCACAATAGATTTTTTAGATCCCTCAATATTACTCTAGAACAATATCTCAATAAATAAAAAACATTAGAATTGCATTTTTAAGAAATTACAGAAGTTGAAAACAATGATTTCAGTGTTGTCGGTGTATTTTTTTTCAAGAAACAAAAGCTGTATATATATAGCCACAAATATATAACTTCCATCACTAATAAATTTAACCGTAATTTTTATGAGGTATTTTATGATTACAATAAATCACACATAACTGCCTTTTCAACTGTTATTTTTGTATTGACTAGTTTGATAAAAAAATGATAAATGTTTTAATTTGACCCAAATTCCAGTGGATATTGGAGTTTTGGTTGAAGTGGTTTTAAAGAGATCAAAATTATGGATTAGGAAGAAAAGTTGTCACATTTTCTCTAACTTGCCACTCGAGCGACACCTACTTTATTTTTATAGAGAATTATCGCTTGCCTATTGCCTGCCTAACACTCGAGCGAAAGCGGCATCGCCCACCTATCGCTCAAGTGAAAGGGTTATTCGGCTTAAGCCCATTTCACATTTCTACTCATTTTTGGACTCCTATTCATCTACAACTTGACTTCTAGGAGTTCATATATATATATAAGTCACGGCTTGTATTATTCCCATAATATTCATACAATATCTTAAGAGTTTTAGATCTTAGTTGACAATATCGAGATTTTGTTGTAAACAAAATTACTATTGATTACAGTGAATTTCTCCTTCTCTACATGTAGTTTTTCCTGTCTTGGGTTTTCACATAAATCTTATTGTTCTTTGATAAGTGTGTTTTATACACTTATTCAAGGTCTTAAAACGATGATATTTAGTCATTTTTCGGATTAATTATGGTCTAAATTATTGCATTTAGTGTTGAATGGATAAAATTCAATGATAGTACAAGAAATTGGAAGAAACAAGAGGAACTCCAAAAAGAGAAAGATCGAAAGTACGGAGACCAAAATGTAAATATTCAAAAGTTGTGTAGGGCCTCATGATGAAGATTTAAGAGTACTCGAAGTCAATTGGATAAAAAAAGGCATCAAAGGAATTAAATATAATCAAAGTATGTTCACACATCAAGTTCAAACTCAAAAAAAGTTATGTACCGTTTTTAGCCTTATATTGAGACGCAATTTTGACATAGAAAATTATCGAATTTGAAAATAATATCTAAAGTAAAGTTGTAGCCCTTTGAATTATCTTTTCAATGCATTTTGAATCGCTTCAATTGGATATCAAGAGAAAAAGTTATGATAAAAATATTAAAAGAGATACTATTTGTTCGAAAGGTTGCATCGACGCCACCAAAACAGTGACGCGGTGTTGTTACCTACATGTGCGAAGGCG
>NW_019241169.1:0-1718 GCF_002742605.1 Olea europaea var. sylvestris | reverse complement strand
TTTTTTTTTTTAATTTTCTGTCCAGGTCTAGCACTTCTTCAACCTGACATAATTAATAAGGAAATTAATTATTCGGAGGCCCAAATGAAGGAATTTAGCTAAAATCGCGTGATACCAGGTCTGTGCACCGAGTCCAATTTCGCGGGCCGTTTCCAATCAACCTGCCAAATTTCGGCCCATTCCGACTTCGTCGCGAACAATGACAAAATTACCCCTGGTGCGGTTTTTCTTTGTTAATTTTCTGTCCAAAACTTCTTCAACCTGACATAATTAATACGAAAATTAATTATTCAGTGGCCCGAATGAAGGAATTTTGCTAAAATCCCGTGATCCCGGGTCTATGCCTCGAGTCCAATTTCGCGAGCCGTTTCCAATTAGCCTGCCAAATTTCGACGAATTTCGACACCATCGCGATAAATGACAAAATTGCCCCAGGGGTAGATTTTCTTTGCTAATTTTCTGTCCAGCACTTCTTCAACCTAACATAATTAATAAGGAAATTAATTATTCGGAGGCCCAAGCAAAAGAATTTGGATAAAATCTCGTGATCCCGGGTCTGTCGCCCTAGTCCAATTTCTTGGGCCGTTTCCAATCAACCTGCTAGATTTCGGCCCATTCCTACACCGTCGCGACAAATGACAAAATTGCCTCTAGTACAGTTTTGCTTTGTTAATTTTCTGTCCAGCACTTCTTCAACCTAAAATAATTAAAAAGGCAATTAATTATTCAGAGGCCCAAACGAGGGAATTTGGCTAAAATCCTGTGTTCCCGGGTCTGTGCCCGGAGTCCAATTTCGTGGAGCGTTTCCAATCAACCTGCCAAATTTCGGCCAATTTCGACACCGTCGTGACAAATGACAAAATTGCCCCTGGTGCGGTTTCTCTTTGTTAATTTTCTATCCAACACTTCTTCAACCTGACATAATTGATACGGAAATTAATTATTCGGAGGCCCAAACGAAGGAATTTGGCTAAAATCCCGTGATCCCTGGTCTGTGCCCCGAGTCTAATTTCTCGGGCTGTTTTCAATCAACCTGCAAAAATTCGGCCAATTCCGATATCGTCGCGACAAATTACAAAATTGCCCCTGCTGCAGTTTTTCTTTGTTAGTTTTTTGTCCTGCACTTCTTCAACCTGACATAATTAATACGAAAATTAATTATTCGGTGGCCCAAACAAAGGAATTTAGCTAAAATCCCGTGATCCTGGGTCTATGCCCCGAGTCCAATTTCGCAGGTCGTTTCCAATCAACCTGCCAAATTATGGCCTATTCCGACACCGTCGCGAAAAATGACAAAATTGCCCCTGGTGCTATTTTTCGTTTTTAATCTTCTGTCAAGCACTTCTTCAACCTGACATAATTAATATGGAAATTAATTATTTGGAGGCCCAAACCAAAGAATTTGGCTAAAATCTCTTGATCCTGGGTCTATGCCCCGAGTCCAATTTCACAGGCCGTTTCCAATCAACCTGCTAAATTTCGGCCCATTTCGACACCATCGCGACAAATGACAAAAATGCCCCTGGTGCTGTTTTACTTTGTTAATTTTCTGTCCAGCACTTGTTCAACCTGACATAATTAATAAGTAAATTAATTATTCAAAGGCCCAAACAAAGGAAATTGGCTAAAATCCCGTGATCCCGGGTCTATACCCTGAGTCCAATTCCCCGGGTCGTTTCCAATCAACCCGCCAAATTACGGCCTATTCCGACACCGCC
>NW_019241168.1:0-1718 GCF_002742605.1 Olea europaea var. sylvestris | reverse complement strand
CTATTTGCTCTCATTTTTTCTAACTCTTTTGCTCTCCTCTCTTCCTCACTTCTCAATTTTAATTGGTTCTCATAGACTTGCGCTGGTGTTAATGGCACAAGAGTAATGGTCCTTCTATCCTTAACGAAATTATATCGATTTTTGTACCCATCATGCATAGCCTTCCTATATCGTATTGCCATGGTCGCCCAAATAAAATACGTCCCGCTTAAATTGGCACCACATCACACACTAACTCGTCCTCGATTGACAAATTAAGTAACACCCTTCGATTCACCCTCACCTCGCCTCTCATTCAACCATTGCAATTTATAAGGTCTCGGGTGTCTTAACAATGTTAAACCCAATTTTTCTACAAGAGATACGCTAGCTACATTAGTGCAACTACCACCATCAATTATAACACTACATACCGTATTGTTGACGTGGCATCGAGTGTGGAAAATGTTCTCTCGTTGCAACTCCAGGTCATCCGCTTTGACGTGAGTAGTGAGAGCTCGCCTTGTGACTAGTAGATCCCTAACTGACCCTTCAACTTTTTCTTCTTCACTAACACCCTCCAACGTTGGCATGTCATCGAATCCGCCATCACTATCGCTCACAATCTCTCCATTATCCCTCAACACCATCGCCCGTTTGTTTGGGCATTGAGAAGTAATATGCCCTGTTCCCAAACACCTAAAACATTTGATGTCCCGATTGCGCGATGGTTGTGCCTCTGGTTTTGATATTGGTTTGCTAACGTTCTCATCCTTGCCCTTTTCCAAATCATTTTTACCTCTAGGTGCAGTGCCTTTTGTTGTTGTCATCCCACTTTGATTTCCATGTTGGATTAGGAGTTGAAGTACCTAACGGTTGCCTAAACATCCCCTTCCTTCTTAATTGCCTCTCGACCTTCATTGCCACACGTAACATGTCCTCGATTTCTACATAGTGTTGCAACTCTACCACGTTTGCAATATCTTGATTTAACACATTCAAGAACTGTGCCATGGTAGCTTCCCGATCTTCCTCCACATTAGCCCGAATCATAAGAATTTCAATCTCCTTGTGATAATCCTCTACGCTTTTCGATCCTTGGTACAAACCTTGCAATTTTATATGGATTTTCCTAAAATTGTGACTCGGAACAAACCTCCTCATCAACACTTTCAATTCATCCAAAGTGCTAATTGGTCTTTCCTGACCCCTACGCTGTGATGTAAGTACTTGATCCTACCAAGATATTACGTAATCCACAAATTCAAGCACCGTTAATTTTACCTTTTTCTCCTCTGAATAATTATAGCACTCAAACATCATCTCAACCTTCCTTTCCCACTCTAAATATGCTTCCGGATCGGTTCTCCCCTTAAATTGCGGAATAGTCATTTTAATACTCCCCAAATTTCCATTTACTTCATCTCCCAAATTATTTTTACCCAGTCTTTCCATCCTATCGCCCCTATGCCTCGCTCGACCCATATCAATGTCATTTTCATCAAAATCATCATCATCACTACGATACTCATCCCGCCTTCCTCTCCTAGATTCACGCCTACCCGGCCCCCTAGCATTAGACATCTCCACTTGTCCCCTGCTAAGATTAGTAATTGTAGTACCCATTTGCGCCATCCATTCCCCTTGGGCCTATCCACCTTCTCCCTAACATCACAAGTACCCTTTCAAACCTCCTTATCATGTCCTCCGATGCATTGTTGTCATTAACGTTTCGGCTT
>NW_019241167.1:0-1718 GCF_002742605.1 Olea europaea var. sylvestris | reverse complement strand
AAAAAAATAAAAAAATTTAAAACGGCCCAGTCAAACTGGGTCAACTGGGCCAGAAGAAAAAAAAATAAAAAAAACGGCCCAGCCAACTGGGTCAACTGGGCCAGACCGGCCCAGTTGACCCAGTTGACTGGGCGCCCAATTGGGCAGAGCGCCCAGTCAACTGGGTTGCCCAGTTGACTGGGCGTCGGGGGCGGTTGGGCGCGGTCAGACGGCGCCCAGTCGCCATTTCCGGCAGTTTACAATGAGGAGATCGCCGGAAAACTCCATTTCCGGTGATCTCCACTCCTTCCCAAGTAATATCAACCCAAAATTCCACATTTACATATGAATTTCTCTAGAAAAATATGTAGAAAATCATACTTTTTTCCAAAAATAAAAATATAAACATGATTTTTTTTGGTATAAATTTCTTACCTTCTTCAGAGGGATTTTGGCCAAGTGGGTCTCCTGTTTTTCCTTATTTATCGGTAACTGGGTCGACTGTGCTACAGTATTTTCCCGTCTCCTTCGGCTTTGCTTCGTTTTCAAGTGAGGGTAAAATTGGGAATCTCTTCATTTTTTTTTTGGTTTTCACTGTTTTTTATAATTTTGCCTTTTTTTTTTCATTGGTCAAAGACCAGTTTGAAAAATTGACCGGGTCAACCGGCCAACAACCACTAATTCCTCTACAATTTACACACATATTTGAGAAGACACGCATGGGAATTGAGAACAGCCAATAGTCTATATTTTATACATATTTAGGGGCTACAATAGGGTATTGACAGAGGAAAATTGCGGCTGCTTGGGAAGAAAATTAACTGCTGTCTACTGAAATTAATTACACACTTGAACAGGGATACAAAAGACGGCAGAAGACACAGTAGAAGATGGAGATTCACGTTCCGTCAATTAATCTCGTGATCTCTTTCATAAATTTTTGTTTTTCTCTCAATAATATGTGTAGTTAAATTTAATTTTAGGGCGAACAATGTAATTTATTTGGGACCTTTATTTCTTTTATTTGAGATTATTGTTCTTTTATATTATATGTGTTAATTTTAATTATGTTTTTTTAATGCTTTGAATTTTCTGGCCAAATATTTAATAATTTAGTG
The DNA here is from genome assembly GCF_002742605.1 of Olea europaea var. sylvestris. Lineage (NCBI taxonomy): Eukaryota > Viridiplantae > Streptophyta > Magnoliopsida > Lamiales > Oleaceae > Olea > Olea europaea. The sequence goes on along the minus strand of NW_019241167.1, from coordinate 621 downwards.
AACAATAATTACGTAGAGATGCGGATTCTTGTCTAGACCATATATTAAAATTCGGTAAATTAATATAACGTGTAGAGATACCTATATTAATTGCTGCGGTCTTATAGAAATTCTTAGAACTATTATTTCGTTTAATTAAATTTAATTTGCATAGAGATATGAAATTGAATTAATTAAATAAGCTCAACGAGAACTCGAGAGAGATAAGTTGAATACAATAGAAGAACTCGACTGAACACTACTTTAGTTTTATGAATCTCGATATTAGAAATAAAGGTGACCAATATGTGAATTTTTTCCGCCCTAGCTAATCTCCATTTATTAATTGAATTCTCACTAATTTTCTGTTACATTTACTAAATTTCTAGTAGTTAGATTTAAAAATCACATTTAATCATTAGTTCTCGTGAAAACGATAATCCGGAATCAAAAAATCCACTTTACTACTTGTTACGATCCGTCCACTTACGGGATAAGATCGACAACACCGTCCCAGCAGAGAATTTGATAGGCAAACAGGCTAAGGCAATGAAATGGGAAACGGGACTGAAGGATTAGAAAATAAAGGACCTCTGCAAAAGGCAAAGAGCATGAGTTTGAAACTTGCAAGCCATACAATGG
>NW_019241166.1:0-1718 GCF_002742605.1 Olea europaea var. sylvestris | reverse complement strand
ATCTTGTCTTCACTTATAAGCCTTTAGAGTTTTGAAGTTTAGGAAAAGAGGCGCTTGGAGTTCCACCGCTCCGAAACAAGTTTTGTTTTGGTAATCTACGCTGAGGGAAAAGTATCCCATAGTTGCTAGAAAGTGTGGATCACACAACCAAATGAATTTCTTGGTGATTCACAAGTTAGATGGCCAGAGTTAGTTGAAGTATAGTGGTGTCTGGACCAATTGTAAGTTAACTTTTTTAATGAACTTTACTGGGAAGTTTGCCCGAAAGTTTTTGATCCCTGTGAAGAGTTCTTCAATGCGTTTTTCCCCTTCATTAGTTTCTGGTATTATTTTTTTTATTTTTTTATCATTTGATATGAATGTTTATGTGATTGTATAATTAGGGTTTAATTGGATTAATAATTTTAATAATTTAGAACCAATAAATAGTGACTTGTTGCTTTTTATTGTTGATTGTATTAATTTTGCATATTTATTGTTCACTCGTAAAGTCTTAACTTAACTTTTAAGGACTCTTCTCAACCCTTAACTCATCTAGACCTTTGTTAGACTCTTCAAGTTTGACTATAAGTCTCCCATTTCTGATTCAAATTTGTTTAGTTTCTTAAATACTGATCTATTAACCTTTTGTAACTTGAGACTCTCCTCAAATAGTCGATTATAAGCCTCATGAGTATCCATATTATCCTCACATCCTTCATCAGAACGTAATTAACTCATCTAGATAAAATTGTGCCAAAGATCGCAATTAAGCTTATGGGTATCTTAAAATCTGGTGCCCCGTGGTCATCTGACTTGGAAGTCATCGACTGAAAGCTCGTTATAGGGGTCGTCAAGAAGCTTGATGAAGATTTGTTTACGTATAAGATAAAAAAAAATGAGAGAAAAAAATTATATATGTCCTTAAAGATAGGGGGATAAAAAAAATGTTATACATTAAAAAGAAATTAATTGTGAGCTTTTTATTTAAAAGGTCCTAGTAGTACTGAGTTTACCTTTTGTAATTTGAAGAATATATTCATTCACTAATGATTCTTTACATGTCATTTTCCATAAATTTAAGGTCTTGATACTTGCTTACATGAGTTTGCACACATGAATAGATTATACAATTTCCTCCATTTACATTTAAAAAGTTGTGTGAGAAAGGCTTACTATTTATGAATTATATATGTACAATTAATTAAATAACTATTCGCGATGTTATATTTAAAAATTCATAAAAAATGTTGCCTCAAAAGAAAGAAATATTTTTCTCCTATTGCATAATTATAGCTGTGCATATTTGTTTTCACTTATTTCTCTTGGTGGCATTTATGTTTATATTGCTAGTGTTTGTTGTTCATGACATAAAGGGGGATGTTTAGTATTTATTTCAGAGAGTTGAATATATGAGTTAAGGGGAGAAATTTTTGAAATTTAATGTTGATAGTTGACTTAGGGTGAGTCACGGTTTGATTTTTTATTAGAATTTTAATATTGATATTATGTTTTGTATTTTGTCAACATTGATATTAATATTATATATTTTATTTCTATATTATTGAAGCGCTTAGTATTACATATTTTGGTGTTACACATGTTTTACTTGCATTGTTTATATGGCTTAATTATGGTCCTGTTTGATACCTTTTTTTTCAAAATATATTTTTCTCTTACTTCTTTTCAACCACACATTCTTTATTAAAATAATATTACACGTAAATAAAAAAATTTTC
>NW_019241165.1:0-1718 GCF_002742605.1 Olea europaea var. sylvestris | reverse complement strand
ATTTGTATGAAGAGGTTTACATGTCATTGCCTCCTGGTTTCAAACAAAAAGGAGAGACACGTGTATGCAACCATCTAAAGTCCTCACCCTTGCGCACTTCATTCAATCCAAGTCAGATCAGTCGTTATTCATCCGACACCATGGTACTTCCTTTATTGCCCTTCTCGTCTATGTAGATGACATCATTATGACGAGCACTAATCTACAAGAAATTGAAGGAATCAAAGCTCATCTTATGCAACAATTTAAGCTTAAGGATCTTGGCAACTTGAAATATTTTATGGGTATAGAGATTTCTCAATCCAAAAGAGAGATTGCTATTTCACAAAGGAAATATGCACTTGAAATATTAGAAGACATGAGATACTTAGTAGTGAAGCCTGCCAATTTTTCAATGGAAATTTTTTTATCTCTTAGTAAAGAAGAAGGCGATTTCATTGAAAACCCCTCTTCTTATCGAACATTATTGGACGATTAATATACTTGACCATTACACGATCAGACTTAGTTTATCTTGTTCATATCCTCAGTTAATTCATTGATAAGCCTCGAGTGCCACATCTAGAAACAGCACAATGAGTTCTGCGCTACATCAAGAGTACACCTGAACAAGGTATCTTTCTCCCATCCACAAGTTCACTGCAATTGAATGCTTTTTGTGATGCGGATTGGGCTCAGTGTCGAGACACAAGAAGTCGACTACAGACTATCGTGTTTTTCTTGGACATTCCTTCATTTCTCGGAAAACCAAGAAGTAATACACCATCTCTCACTCAAGTGCAGAGGCCGAATAAAGTTCTATGGCAGCTGTTTGTTGTGAGGTCACCTGGCTCCAAAACATCTTGCATGATCTTGGAGTACAACCGGTTAGGCTATTCTATGATAGTCAAGCTACTCTACACATAGCTTCCAATTTGGTTTTTCATGAACGAACAAAACACATAGAGATTAATTGCCACCTTGTTTAAGAAAAATTGCGAGCTGGGGTAGTCAAAACTTATCATCTACCGACATCAAGACAACCAGTAGACATTTTCACTAAATCATTTGGTATACCACAATTTTTAAAGCTCACCAGTAAGTTAGGAATGATCCACATCTATTCCAACTTGAGTGGGGTGTTGAGAATTGAGATCCTACAGCTACAGAAGATCCCATATAATATCTTCATTTATTCTCTGTAATTGACACTTAAGTTTTCCTAAATCAGTTTCATTAGTTAGGAATGTTGCCATAGCTAGAAATAGAAGTATTCTTTCCTTCTTGTATAAAATATTCATTGTACAGAACAATTGGTGTATGAGAGATACAGAAACGTTTTTTTTCATCCAGCCTCTCTACTTCACAGAAATCTACAATTACTTCTTGATGGAATTCAATTTAATATTGAATTGCACACTCTTTTACTATATTTTTGTTCTCTAAGCTTTATGTTTTATTGTTCGAGAAGCAGGTTTAGTAGTTGAATGATGTACTATGTCAACTGCTAACCTTTTACATTTGATCAAAGTTAGCTTTTATATTGCAAGGTAAGGTTGGTGGTGAAATTTGTTTTTGGGCAATATCTCTATCTACATTTAAGTTTTGGTGATACATAAGTATGAAATGGCATGGGGATGCACGTATAGTATATGAGTACAAAATTTGATGTTATTGTTTACAGTAGAACTCCTGCTTGGTGTACATGAAAGAAGTCAATCCTTGCCAATAAAAAAAAA
>NW_019241164.1:0-1718 GCF_002742605.1 Olea europaea var. sylvestris | reverse complement strand
TTCCTTCGTTTGGGCCTCCGAATAATTAATTTCCTTATTAATTATGTTAGGTTGAAGAAGCGCTGGACCGAAAATTTACAAAGAAAAATCACACCAGGGGCAATTTTCTCATTCGTCACGACGGTGTTGGAATGGGGTGAAATTTGGTAGGTTGATTTGAAACGGCTCACGAAATTGGTGTCGGGGCAAAGATCCGGGATCACGGTATTTTGGCCAAATTCCTTCGTTTGGGCCTCCAAATAATTAATTTCCTTATTAATTATGTCAGGTTGAAGAAGTGTCGAACAGAAAATTAACAAAGCAAAATTGCACAATGGGCAATTTTGTCCTTTTTCGTGATGGTTAAGGAATGGGCCGAAAATTGGCAGGTTGACTGGAAACGGCCCGCAAAATTGGACTTGGGGCACTGACCCGGGATCACGGGATTATAGCCAAATTCCTTCGTTTGGGCCTCCGAATAATTAATTTCCTTATTAATTATGTCAGGTTGAAGAAGTGTTGGATAGAAAATTAACAAAGATAAACCGCACCAGGGGCAATTTTGTTATTTGGCATGACGGTGTTGGAATGGGTCGAAATTTGGCATGTTGATTGGAAACGGTCTGCGAAATTGGACCCGAGTCACGGACCCGGGATCACAGAATTTTAGTCAAATTCGTTCGTTTGGGCCTCTGAACAATTAATTTCCTTATTAATTATGTCAGGTTGAAGCAGTGATGGATAGAAAATTAACAAAGAAAAATCGTACTAGGGTAATTTCGTCATTTGGCACGACGTTGTTTGAATGGGCTAAAATTTGGCAGGTTTACTAGAAATGGCCCACAAAATTGGACTCGGGGAACAGACCCGGGATCTGGGGATTTTAGCCAAATTCCTTCATTTGGCCCTCCGAATAATTAATTTCCTTTTTAATTATGTCAGGTTGAAGAAGTGTTACACAAAAAATGAACAAAAAAAGGGCACCAGGGGCAATTTTGTCTTTTGGCGCGACGGTGTCGGAATGGACCGAAATTTAGCAGGCTGATTGGAAACGGCTTGCGAAATTGGACTCGGGGTACAGACTCGGGATCACGAGATTTTAGCCAAATTCCTTTGTTCGGGACTCCGAATAATTAATTTCCTTATTAATTATGTTAGGTTGAGGAAGTGTTGGACAGAAAATTAACAAAGATAAGCCGCACCAGGGGCAATTTTGTCATTTGGCGCAATGGTGTCGAAATGGGCCAAAATTTGGCAGGTTGATTGGAAATGGCCCGCAAAATTTGACTCGGGGCACAGACCCGGGATCACTAGGTTTTAGCCAAATTCCTTCGTTTAGGCCTCCGAATAATTAATTTTCGTATTAATTATGTCAGGTTGAAGAAGTGCTGGACACAAAATTAACGAAGAAAAACCACACCACGGGCAATTTTGTCATTTGTCGCGACGGTGTCGGAATCGACCGATATTTGGTAGGTTGATTGGAAACGACATGAGAAATTGGATTCAAAGCACAGACCCGGGATCATGGGATTTTAGCCAAATTCCTTCATTTGGGCCTCCGAATAATTAATTTTCGTATTAATTATGTCAAGTTGAAGAAGTGTTGGACAGAAAATTATCAAAGAAAAATCGTACCAGGAGCAATTTTGTCATTTGTCGTGATGGTGTCGGAATGGGTCGAAATTTGGCAGGTTGATTGGAAGTGGCCCGCGAAATTGGACTTGGAGCACAGACCC